>NW_026889029.1:0-124704 GCF_032173495.1 Musca vetustissima
TTGGAATCCGATGTCCCAGTGAGGAGTTATCATGCCCGCCATCAAGGAAGGAATTTTCTTTACTTACAAAAAACAACAACAAATTTTTTTGTAAATTATTTTTCTTCTCTTTTAAATCTTCAAATATATATGTGGAAAGTTGCAAACCTTAACAATCTACACTCCATCAGTGACCCTCAATCCAAATTTCAGAGTTATAGCTCTACTTGTTCGCCAAATACTTTTTAGTACTTTTCGTACCGTTCTAGTACGAATTTCCAAAAACCCAGCCTTATCTGTCACATTTGGACCAAGAGTGACACTCACCTAAAATTTCAAGATTCTAGCTTTAGCCGTTACGTCTGGGCGTTGATGAATCGTTAAATCAGTCAGTCAATCACTTTACTCTTTTATTACTATAGATTAAATTTGTACCAAATATAGTACCAAATAGTAATTTTCGTACACATGAGTACACGCTTTCAAAACCATCATCTTAAATAGACTCTACATCTCAATCCTAATTCGCATTCCACATTTCAAGTTATTAGCTCTATCCATTCACATGCTACGAATTTGTACCAAATTAAGTACATTTTAGTACTTTTCGGATAGTTATAGTTCGAATTTCCAAAAACCCTTTCCTACACTCCATCAGCGACCACCAATCTAAATTTCAGAGTTCTGGCTCTACCGGTTCGCCAAATACAAATGGTATCACATTTAGTACCTTTCGTACCGTTCTAGTACGCATTTCCAAAAACCCAGCCTTATCTGTCACCTTTGGACCACGAGTGACCCTCGCCCAAAATTTCAAGATTTTAGATTGTTAAATCAGTCAGATTGTTAAATCACTTTACTATTTATTAGTATAGATATTTACTTGGTTTGTACCGTTTGTTGGGGTTGTCCTCATATAGGCGTATTCCACCGGAGTATGGAGGATGATTTGTACAGGAAATTGTCAGTTTATACTATAAAAAGCATCGAATTCTAAGACGATTTGGCCATCTTTTGTTATCATTTTACCTTCGGAGGATATCGAGATAAAAAAGTAGGTATTCAGGTTCGACAAGGAAATATATCGACATGCATTTAGGAGTAGCGACCATGATTGTCTTCCGATTTTCGGAACTCTTAATATTTAGTCGTGAAAGAAGGTATTGAAATACAGAACTAAATTATTATGTTCGGAATTAAGTTATAACGGAATTAAGTTATAAAGCACATGCCCTTCATATAATAATCACAAATACTCGCTATTATATACACTATGTAATTAATATTGATCCCACTTTAGATAGAACCTCATATAACATAGCTGTCTAAATTGGAGTATTTTGAGGATTTCATACACATGTTCCATCCCGCCTTGCGTTATCAATATAGGTCTACGTTTATGTTTTGGGTTTTGAGATTTTAGGAAAAAATCCCCATTAAAAATTTGTGGAATTTG
This sequence comes from Musca vetustissima, assembly GCF_032173495.1. Taxonomy (NCBI): domain Eukaryota; kingdom Metazoa; phylum Arthropoda; class Insecta; order Diptera; family Muscidae; genus Musca; species Musca vetustissima. Next base: position 1,436 of record NW_026889029.1, read on the forward strand.
TATTTGGTTTACAATATGGTTTACAAAAATCGCTCGATAAAATTGTCGGTGTGGATCCACTTTTTTGTATGTTCCCTATGACATTTGGAACAGGTCACTTATTTGGACAAACCCTGTTGAAATTGGAGAAACTCGGTTCAGATTTGCATATAGCTCCCATATATAGTTTCGTCCGATTTTATGTAAATGGAGCTCCATACTGCCAATATTTGTCCGATTTAGACGCATTTTTCACACGTAATTTTTCGTAATAAAAAGTTCCACACCCCCGAATTGAAAGTGGTTCTGACTTGTTTTTGTACCCTTCACCACTCTGTGGTACATGGTCTTTATTCATATGTTTGTAACAGGCAAAAGGAAACGAGATAGACACATGGTTCCTTTTGAGAATATGCATAGAATCATTTTCTGAGTCGATTTACAGATGTCCGTCTGTCTGTCCATCCGTCTGTCCGTCCGTCTATCTATGTTATATTGTAAAAAAAGTACAGGTCGCATTTATGATCCGAATTGGATGAAATTTGGCATAGGTCACTTTGTTGGCTCATGGACAAACCCTATTGAAATTGGGAAAAATCGGTTCAGATCTAGATATAGCTCCCATATATATTTTCGTCCGATTTAATGTAAACGGTCCCTATATATCTTTCGATTTGCACGAAATTTGGTACAGCGTAATGAATTAGGTCTAGAATGATGTGTGTCAAGTTTCCTGAAAATCGGTTCAGATTTGGATATAGCTCCCATATATATTTTCGTCCGATTAAGGGTAAAAGTTGTACCAAAGTCGCTATATATCTTTCGATTTGCACAAAATTTTTCACAGCGTAATGAATTAGGTCTAGAATGATGTGTGTCAAGTTTCCTGAAAATCGGTTCACATTTGAATGTAGTTCCCACATATATATTCGTCCGATTTAAGGTAAATGGTGTACCAAAGTCTCTATATATACTTCGATTTGGGCATAATGTGTTCAATTTTGAGAAAATGTGTTCAGATTTAGATATAGCTCCCATATATTTTCTTCCGATTTTAGGTAAATAGTGCACCAAGTCCCTTTATATGCTTCGATTTGCACAAAATTTGGCTTAGCGTACTAAATTGAGTCTAGAATGATGAGTGGTGAGTTTCGGGAAAATCGGTTCAGATTTAGATATAGCTCCCATATATATTTTCGTCCGATTTTATGTAAATGATGCACCAACGTCCCTATATATCCTTCGATTTGCACGAAATTTGGCACAGCGTACTGAATTAAGTCTAAAACGATGTGTTTTAAATTTCGTGAAAATCGGTTGAGATTTAGATATAGCTCTCATATATATTTTCATCCGATTTTAGGTAAATAGTGCACCAAAGTCCCTTTATATCCTTCGATTTGCTCGAAATTTGGCATAGCGTACTGAATTGAGTCTAGAATGATGAGTTGTGAGTTTCGGGAAAATCAGTTTAGATTTCGACATATCTCCCATATATATTTTCGTCCGATTTTATGTAAATGATGCGCCAATGTCCCTATATATATCCTTCGATTAGCACAAAATTTGGCATAGCGTACTGAATTAAGTCTAGAAAGATGTGTGTTAATCTTTGTGAAAATCGGTTCAGATTTAGATATAGCTCCCACACATACATTATATTTTTAACAACGCGGCGTACCGAATATCATGTATCAATTTTGCTATAAATCGTTTTCCATAAATTTTCCCCATGTTACGCCGACGGCTCTAAATCTGCTCGAATGAAATTAAAGTTAGGATAGGTTGGAGAAAGGAGGAACATAGACATGCAATTGTTAGGATACATATGTACAATATACCCAAAGTGGTGAAGGGTATCATATAGTCGCCCCAGCCCGACTTTACTACTTTCCTTACAGATTTTTATTTGAGGAAATATGACGTCCTGTATGCAAAATTAGCCCATAACTGTGGCCTGTATCGGGTTTACAAATTATAATGGACAGACGGACGGACAAACATGTCTATATCGGCTCGGCTAGTTGAGATATGACTATCGGTATGCTAAAATATGGGGGAGATACAAACTCTAGGAGCCTTAGTGTATAGTGTGTAGGGTATAATAAGCACCCAAAGTGGTGTGTGATATAATAAATCCTGACCGGCTTTGTCCTTTCTTACTGATTTCACTTGTTTTTTATTAATTTTTTTTAAGTGCAATTTTTTTGAAATAATAAATAAAAATTTAACCTTTCGAGCTATGCCTGTAAAAAATGGCAAGACAGACATTGTATGTGTTATTGAGACTGGCAATGGGAGTTGTATAGGGTGTGAAATGACCCCTACTTACTGCGATTCAATTTTTGCTCGCAAACGGTTCAAATCAGCAGATAGTTATGTACATGGTGGGGACCGTTCGGCAATAGCCTTTGCTCACTGCCGTTTTTTTTTTTTTTTTGTTTTTCATTAGAATACATTTCAAATAAATTCCATTCCATCCGACAAAAGACATAAAATTCCCTTCACCAGTTTACATATGTACAATGAATGGCATGCACATATAAACATACACGAATATTTCCATATGCCTTTCTATATCCAAATTATGACTCAATTACAAATCTTGTTATTATTGTTTTTCCATACTGATGTTTTTATTTTTCTAATCTCAATTCATTTGCCCTTTTTTTGGCCTTATTTGCTACGAGCGATGCTTTGATATCACCGAGGAATAATTCATAAAGTCATACGATTTATATCTTAGCGACGAGAGTCACTAAATTCAATCAGTTCATCAGTTAGCTGGTAGTCAGTCAGTTTAAGAGTCAATCCATCCAGTCATCATGAGATAACAGTTTTTCCAAGTAAATCAAGTTTCCATGTTATTTTTTTTCTTCTACTCAGATCATAATTTTCGCAAAAAAATAAAAGCAACAACATTAAACAAAATTCATATCGTCAAGATAAAATTTATTTTTGTTGTTGTTTTTCTTCCTAGTTTCTGAATGAGGTTGATTGCGCAGTTCTGGCGTTGAGTTTGACGATCATTTGTTCTGGTCCGCGGCAGTAGCAGCAGTCGCGTTATGATTTTCATAGGAGTCAAGCTTAGCCATTTGGTAGCTGCTCAGTGATTTGCACCTCTTTTGGCCATTCTTTGTCTAGTCTTGCGAATTACTTTTAAACTGCATCCGGTCATTTTGGTGAAGTAATTTTTGGGGTTTTTTTTATATTGTTGGGTAATGTTTTAGGTTATAATTTTTTTGTGATCGCTTAATTTATATTAATAAAATCGATTTTAATTACTGCCATTACAATTACAACATTAATTTCCTTTTAACATGACTTCGATTAGCTAAGTAAATTGGGAAATTCACATGGAATATTAAATCATGTACCTATTCTCAGATAATTTGATTTTGAAAATATGTTGTTAAACAATGTGATTTTTGACGGAGTCCGATAATTGTAAGCGATACCATAAATATGTGAATTAACTCTAATTTTTTCAAGGTTCGACATTTTGTTTTAACACCAGAAGTACTCTTTTTTTCAAAGTATTCCAAAAAAAAAAAAAAAAATCATGCCGAAATTTTCGCTTGACATTTGTGTATGAAGAAGAATCTGTGAAGAAGTTGTTCACCCAAAAGGTCCCGGAAAGCAAAATTACAGCCCCTTCATAATACTAAATTATAGCCAATTACGCCTACATCCATGTATGTACCTGTAAACGGACTGAAGATCACAAATTCGTCCGATATTTATAATTAATGGTAGGAAGATTTACCACCCAACGATACTTCAACATTTTAAACCAGTGAGCGGAGCAAAATACTCGGACGGGGCCGACCATATCATAGACTACACAACTACCATAAAATTCTAATTTCTGCGCTGCGTTACATTGCTACTAATCTGAAAATGGGTCCACAATTTCATATAGCCTCCATATTAAAGGCTCCATTGTCGGTATTTTGATGGTTTCCAACCGAAGAGTCTGTAATTTTATGATAAACATCTTCGCAGAAAATTTTCTATATGGCTCCATTTTTAGTCCGCATATATTTTCGATAATTTGAAGATTTTTAATTTTGCATTCTATGTTCTTGGAGGGTGAACATTTTATTCTCATTTTCCAACCGAGGAGACTATAATTTAACTTTCGCGACTCTTGGAGGGTGGTAACATTTTTTTATATATTGTCGGTATTTTGCCCATTCTTTGTTAAAATCCCCATATAATGATCTCGACTTATTATACCCTTCACCACACTGTGGTACAGGGTATTATGTCTTTGTGCATATGTTTGTAACAGGAAAAAATAATCGAGATAGACCGATGGTTCCTTTTGAGAATATGCATAGAATCACTTTCTAAGTCGATTTATGCATGTCCGTCCGTCTGTCTGTCTGTCTGTCCATGTTAAATTGTAAACAAAGTACAGGTCGCATTTATGATCCGAATTGGATGAAATTTGGCACAGGTCACTTATTCGGCCCAAGGACGAACCCTATTGAAATTGGGAAAAATCGGTTCAGATTTAGATATAGCTCCCATATATATATTTAACCGATTTAATGTAAACGGTCCCTATATATCTTTCGATTTGCACGAAATTTGGTACAGGCTAATCATTTAGGCCTATAATGATGTCTGCCTAGTTTCGTGAAAATCGGTCCAGATTTAGATATAGCTCCCATATATAGTTTCGTCCGATTTCATGTAAATGGTACCCCAAAGTCCCTATATATCTTTCGATTTGCACGAAATTTGACATAACGTACTTAATTGAGCCTAGAAGGATGTCTGCCAAGTTTTATGAAAATCAGTCCAGATTTCTATATAGCTCCCACTTATATATAGCTCCCACTTATAGTTTCGTCCGATTTCATGTAAATGGTGCCCCAAAGTCCCTATATATCTTTCGATTTGCACGAAATTTGGTACAGCCTAATCATTTAGGTCTAGAATGATGTATGTTTCGTGAAAATCGGTCCAGATTTAGATATAGCTCCCATATATAGTTTCGTCCGATTTCATGTAAATGGTACCCCAAAGTCCCTATATATCTTTCGATTTGCACGAAATTTGGCATAACGTACTGAATTTAGCCTAGATTGATGTCTGCGTTGTTTCGTGAAAATCGGTCCACATTTAGGTATAGCTCCCTTTTATTATAGATTGATTTTAAGTACTTGACGCACCAAGGAACCAATAGGAACAAAACGTTCTGAAATTAGTATAACGTATCCTGTGACAAGTTTGTTTGAAATCGCTTAATATTTGGCCCGATTTCAAGTAAATTGGGCATCAAACTCCTCATGTTAGTCAGTTTGACATCAAATTTTGCACAACGTACAAAATTGAGCATAGAATTATGTAGTTTCGTTTTCTAGAAGTACAGACATAGCCCAACGGATGACCTATTTATATTTGTTTGAAGTCGATTTACATACTTTATGGGTAGATCTACGTAGATTCACATTTAGATATATATCACATATTTTATTTCATTCAAGTTCATGCTAATAGTCCTGTTTAATATACCCATAGTGGTGAAGGGTATCATATAGTCGGCCCCGTCCGACTTTACTACTTTCCTTACTGGTTTTAGTTATGTTGAAGGTTTCAGATGTATTATGCCACTGTGAAAATATTCGATATGTGTCCATGTTTTGACTCATATGATTTCGAAACTTTATAGGGCCATTATTGAACTTAACTCTAACAATTGTGGTTAAAGACCCATCTGAAATTAATTGTCATTCGCCATAACCAATTTCTAGGTACCCGTAATATATATAATGAATTTCAATTATCCCAGGTATGGACCAATTATTTCGTATTTTTCAAAATAAATAGAAAACTAATGCATTTAGGGCTTAACACCTTAATTTTTCAATATATATATATTATGTCTGTGCATATGTTTGTAACAGGCAAAAGAAAGCGAAAGCCTTTTAAGAATATGCATAGAATCACTTCCTGAATCCATTTATGCATGTCCGTCCGTCCGTTGATGTTAAATTGTAAACAAAGTACAGGTCGCAAGGACAAACCCTATTGAAATTGGTGAAAATCGGTTCAGATTTAGATATAGCTCCCATATATATTTTCGTCCGATTTTATGTAAATGACGCACTAAAGTCCCTATATATATATATATATATATTTCGAATTGCACGAAATGTGACAAAGCGTACTGAATTGGATTTGAATGATAGTGCTAAGTTGCGTGAAAATCGGTTCCGATTTAGATATATCTCCCATATATATTTTCATACTATTTAAGTTAAGTGGTGGACCAAAGTCCCTATTTATCTTTGGATTTGGCAAAATTTGGCATAGCGTACTGATTTAAGTCAAGAGGGATGTGCTAAGTTTTGTGAAATATAAATCGTTTTCCATAAATTTGTTCCATGGTACGCAGACGACTCTAAATCTGCCCGAATGAAATTAAATTTACCATAGGTTGCAGAAAGACATTGGCATGCAATTGTAAGGGTACATATGTACAATATACTCAAAGTGGTGAAGAGTATCATATAGTCGGCCCAGTCCGACTTTACTATTTTCCTTACTGGTTTAAACATAAAATATCTCAAATATAAAAGTTGTGGTTCTTTACATATCAGTGTACATTGTCTGATAGTAAGTCTGAGAAAATTAAATAAGAAGTTACGGACGGTCATGTTGGAAGCGTGAGCGAAGAACTTTTTTGTATCGAAAAATAAGGGTGATCTATACCCAATTACAGCTACTTCGGTGGGGAAATGCTGCAATGGAGAGAAACCTTATGTAAGGGTTATATCAAATATTGAACTTTATATACAATTTTCTGTAAATATTTGTTAATCATCCTCCAAGAATCGGTAATGCGATATTACAGCCGTTTTGGGCTGTTCTGCGGCTAAAAATACCAAAAACGGCGCGATCCTTAATACTGTCAAAACATAGATCTATATCGGAAATTTTCTGCAAAAAAAATGTTTTTACCTCTAGACTAAAAATTTCAAATTAAGGCCACTTCGGCTGTAAATACCTAACGTAAGCTGTATTTTTGTTTACTCTCCAAGAAGCTTCATCTTTAACTACAGCCATTTCTTTGGAAAAATCTAAAAGGACATTTATATGTGAGGAACCTATATCGAAAAATGTCACTATTCCACACCTCAAGAATCAGGAATACTAATTGGATAACAATTGTTTGAATAAACCAGTAAGGAAAGTAGTAAAGCCGGACGGGGCCGACTATATGATACCCTTCACCACTATGGATATATTAAACAGGACTATTAACATGAAATTGGATGAAATAAAATATGTGATATTTATCTAAATGTGAATCTACCTATATATCCATAAGTTATATAAATCGACTTCAATCAAATATAAATAGGTTATCTGTTGGGCTATGTCTGTACTTCTAGAAAACGCAACTACGTAATTCTATGCTCAATTTTGTACGTTGTGCAAAATTTGATGTCAACCTGACTAGCATGAAGAGTTTGATGTCCAATTTACTTAAAATCGGGCGAAAATATATATGGAAGCTCTATCCAAATATATCGAAGGATATATAGGGACTTTGGTGCACCATTTACATGAAATCGGACGAAACTATATCTGAATCTGGGCCGATTTTCTCGAAACTGGGCTCAATTCAGTACGTTATGCCAAATTTCCTGCAAATCGAAAGATATATAAGGACTTTGGGGCACCATTAACATGAAATCGGACGAAACTATATATGGGAGCTATATCTAAATCTGGACCGATTTTCGCGAAACTGTGCAGACATCATTCTAGCCTCAATTCAGTACGTTATGCCAAATTTCATGCAAATCGAAAGATATATAAGGACTTTGGTACACCATTTACCTTAAATCGGAGGAAGATATATACGGGAGCTATATCTAAATCTGAACCGATTTTCACGAAACTTTGCACACATCATTCTAGACTTAATTCAGTGCGCTATGCCAAATTTCGTGCAAATCGAAAGATATATAGGGACTTTGGTACGCCATTTACCAAAAATCGGCCGAAACTATATATGGGAGCTATATCTAAATCTGAACCGATTTTCACGAAACTTGGCACACATCTTTCGTGGCTCAATTCAGTACGCTATGCCAAATTTCGTGCAAATCGAAAGATTTTCAGGGTCTAAAGTCCGTAAATCGGGCGAAACTATATATGGGAGCTATATATAAGTCTGAACCCATTTTCACGAAACTTGGCACACATCTTTCGTGGCTCAATTCAGTACGCTATGCCAAATTTCGTGCAAATCGAAAGATTTTCAGGGTCTAAAGTCCGTAAATCGGGCAAAAATATATATGGGAGCTATATCTAAATCTGAACCGATTTTTCCCAATTTCAATAGGGTTCGTCCTTGGGCCAAACAAATGAGCTGTGCCAAATTTCATCCAAATCGGATCATAAATGCGACCTGTACTTTGTTTACAATTTAACATGGACAGACGGACGGACGGACATGCATAAATCGATTCAGAAAGTGATTCTAAGCATATTCTCAAAAGGAACCATGGGTCTATCTCGATTATTTTTGCCTGTTACAAACATATTGACAAAGACATAATACCCTGTACCACAGTGTGGTGAAGGGTATAAAAAGCAGCAAACCCGTCAGAATTAGCAACAAAAGCCCAGAATATGAAATTACAGACACTTTGAGAAAACTAATACTTTCAATACACCGAAAATGGGTTAGTTATATCGGGACTATGTTCAAACGGTTATCTTGATATTGATATTTTTCTAAATAAATGTATGCTTGTATGTTTCCAAAACACCCGAATATCTGTTTTTAGACCTTTAGGGTGGAAATAGCGTTTAAGATCTTTAAAATACCGAAAATGAGGTGGTCCGGTATATGAAATCGATAGTATTTTCTGAAGTAAGAAAAAAATATTTCCTTAGGACCCTATCCATACATAATTCAATATTTTAGGTTATTTTTTGCATTTCCTACTTTCAATATGTTTGCTATCGCATTCCACAGCGAAATTGGAAATCGGTGATGGTTAAGGTATACATCAGTACAATATAATGATGTACATAATAATGAAGATCATCAGAATGTTGTTAATTATTTATTTAAGCGCCTGAAAGTATGCTCTACAATGATCTTAATGTTGCCACTAATACAAATCTTCATATAATCAATGATTCCGTCCAATACATTGTTCCATGGCACAATAAATAGGTTGTCCATTTAGCACAGCTGATGTCTCTATTAATTGTCAAAGTGCGTAATTTCTATATGCATTCGATGTGCAATGTTGTCAACCATGTGAAATATTATATGAAAAAATTTAACAGAAGATCGAGACAAAAACAAAGGTTTTTGTTGTGATACATCATCTTATTATTGCATCATGCATTCTTCACTTGGATTTATAAGGCCAATTTGGTTCCCTTAGATTAACCAGTAACCATGGGTTTGGAGGCTTCTACCCTGAAAGATGACTCCCCAATTTTTGGGTGTTATACAACCTCGGTCTACCAGTGTTCTGGTTTGCAAAGTATTTGAACGAGTCATGTTGGGCGCCACAACTAAAATTAGGTTATTTAACCAAGTCCTTGTCTTCTATAGATGTCATGACATGGTCGGAGAATGGAGGACATATTTAATCATGAATTTATGAGGCGAATTTGGATCCAGTAGATTAGCTAGTAACCATCGGTTCCTAGGCTCCTACCCTGAAAAATGAATCCCCAAGTTTGTGGTGAATATCCCTGGGGAGAATATTCCTTACAAAAACCCAAGAATCAAACGAGAGATCCGAAACTCTAGTCTTCTCTGTCTTACCCCTTGGTGGACAATGCATTATTTTCCCCACTAATAAATAGTTGGTTTTATAAAAACAACAAACTGGGATTATGCCTGACTATTTTGCAATAAAAAAATACAAATGGTTTCCCAAATAACCCGCCAACACTATTATGTTATAAAATTTCGGTCTATAAGTGTTCTATGGTTTGCAAATAATTTAAACCAGGTCATGTTGGGCGCCACAACTAAAATATGGTTTATTTTTCTACGTCCTCGCCATGGTAAGGATATCATGCCATGGTCGACATCATGTCCTCTTTTTATTCCGTATCTAAATATCTATATCTCCAAACAAACCAATAAATAAATAAATAAAAACAGCTTTGACTGATGTTGGAGTGGCTACATTGGCAACCTCCTTCTCCAAAGTCACAAGTGTTAAAAATCCAACTGATTAGCGGATGTAGCCTACCATTATTAACGACAATTTTACATTATCAGAGTGAATCACTCCTCAGCCTGATTTATATGAATATTTCCTCTTCTGCCCTCGATCTGTCGACTACAGCACCGCAAAGTGCTCAAAACAAAGAAGCGCTGAGCAGAAATGCATTTTGAAGGGCAATTTGGTACTGTCAAAGATTTGTGGATCACATCGGGTACGAAAACATCTAAAGTTTGTGAGTAAATACAAAATGGGACTATCAGCACATGGCTACGAGGGGAACTCCAAATCCATAGAATTCCTATGTCGTGTACAGTGGTCACTCTGTGGATTCTCAGTATAAAATAATCTTGTCAAAAAATATATGGAAAATGAAATCGAAAGAAAATATATATTGGAGCAAATCTGATCCGATTTCAAGGGAACATAGCACACATCATTATAGACTCAATGTGGTAGGAGATTTCAAATTTTGTGTAAATCGAAAGAAATATGTGAGCTTTCTTCCACCATTTACATAAAATCGTACGAAAAAATACGTGGGAGCTATATCTAAATCTGAACCTATTTCAATGAAATTTCGCACTATATTCAGAACGATATGCAAAATTTCGTCTTAATCGGATATATATTGGGAGTTTGGTGCAGCATTTACATCAAATCGGACGAAATCATAAATGGGAAATATATTTAAATCTGATCCGACTTTGACCAATTTCACTTCGTACTTGGACTAAATAAACTAGCTGTAATAATTTTCATCCAAATCGAATCATAAATTTGACTTGTACTTTGTTTACAGTTTTACGGACGGACATAAATAGATTTAGATAGATTCTATGCATATTCTTAAAATGAATAATGTTCTATCTAGTTTCATTTAGCCTATTACAAACATATGCACAACGACATACTACCCTGTACCACAGTGTGGTGGAAGGTATCAAAATCGTGGCCAATACGAAGGCGGGAAATGTTTTGGCAGTGAATACGGCAACTTCAGTGGAGGCTGTTCCAAAGGAAACAGTCTATGGCATTGAAGACGATAATATCGACGGGCGAATATCAACCCGTTAACGGATTAAAAGGATGCATCATCCTTTTGGTATAAAAAAAAACATCTTGAGGCCAATTAAGGATTTTTAAATTTCCGCAAAAGTGACATTGCTCTGCGATCATGGATCCAGAACAACGATAACCATTTATTGTATCTTTTGTGAGAATTCCGACAGTATCCGTCATTATGTCATACACATAATGGTCTTGGCATAAATCTCTCGAAATCTGAATTAATACTGTTCAACAAGAAACGTAAAATTCCAACGTCACATCTAGCTATCTTGGATAAAGTAGCTACGAAACGCTCTCTGCAACCCAAGAACCCTGGACCAATCCTTGATAATCGTTTGAAGTGCAAAAAGAAACGTTGAGGAGCGTATAAAAAAGATCAACGTCTTGTCCGCTGGCCAAAATTTTGTAAAATAAAATGTGATCACAAATCTCCATTGACCCTTTCCGCCGATATTGATCCCCCCAAAATTTAGAGATTTGCCAAAAAATTGTCATGGCTGAGTTACCAAACTTATTTTTCTACCCCTTGCTCTCCTTCCTTCTTCTATTTTATTCTCATGATCTTTTTCAGGAGAAACACAATGGTTCAATATTTTTCGAAGCTACGGTTAATTCGACAATCTATCATCCATCATACTATCTTTAATAAAATATTAATTATTTTCTCGTTAAAATATTTAATCGATCTGAGAATCTTTTAAATTAGAATCGACCCGCTGAAGTTAAACACCTGAAATGTGTCTCCATGATAATTTAGTTGATTTTCTACAGTTTAAATTTTTGTTATATTTAAATTTTGTTATATTCCGTTCTTTCATCCCTATTGATAACCTTCAGTAATAATAGTACAATAATTTTCCACAATAAAGGTATATATGTATTTATAAAAAATATATATAAATTTTATTCACATTTTACAAATACTACATTATTGTTTCACATATATACATATACATAAATGGGAGGAGGAATTCGTTTGGTGTCTGTATGTGTGTGTATTTGAGTCGAATTAAACGACTTTCGTATAAATTGATGATCGTTTTTAAGCATCAAGCTTAAAATACAAACGAAAGCAAAGACAAGATTTGTTCCCCTATGACAGAAAAAGATAAATAATCAAATTACAGAACTTATATAAAAAACAGAACTTCTTTTAACCAATAAAAATATGAATCAATACTTAAAAACTAAAGGGAAGAAAGGAATAATTTATCATCGATAGACAACAAAATACCATGCCAAGGGATTTCGAGGATGTATGAGGGTAATGATCCCTGTTGTGTGTGTGGCGAAACAATGTGGAATCCTGCTAGAGTAAGTAGAGAGCATTGTCTTTGTTATTGTAGAACATTTGTGGTAACGGAATGTTTTTGTTCTTCTCGGCCACCGTTAATAGCTTTTAAGGCATATTTTGGTATATTTATTTTGTTGTTTTGTTTTTGGTAATATTGTTTTTTAATAAAAACTTTTGTGTTTGTGTGTTTTGTTTTCAAATAAAAATTTGTTCTTTTAATAATTTAAAAAAGTTTATAAATCACGTTTAATCACGTTTTGGCTTTTGAAAAGACAAAGAATTTGTTTTTGTTTTCTTGGATATCTTACATACTAGTTGTAACAAGTAAAGTAAAACTTTTTTATCTTCATTTTACATTAAAAAAAGAAAATACAATAATCCCCTTTCTTTTCCACTACTTTTTTTGTTTTGTTGATGTAAAAAAATGTAAAATTTAAATTCTTCTAAAATCGCATACATCCAATTTTCCGATCCGCATTCATCTTAGCGTGCTGTCTTCAACTTCCATTTCAAGAATAGATATGCCGAAAGTCTCAGCACCACAAAGATCACGACCAAAGCAACAATATCCAAAGTGTAGCTGGCATTAACCATATCCAATTCCTCCAAAGTGGTCATGGGTGATTTGAAATGACAATAGGTCTGATGGCACTTCAATTTCTCGCGGCCAAAACCATAGGTAGCCAAAGCAGTACCTTCGAAACCATAACGGATGTATGACAAATACGTGATCCATCTCAAGTACACGGGGATGGCATCAAACGATACAAAGAAGCCGGAGAAGAGTAAGAACGGCACCGACATTACAGGGGCCAAGAATACACCGTTTTGTACATTCATAGCAGCACCAACAACCAAACCCACGGACTGTGCAACAAATGAGATCATCAGACAAGCGCCCAAGAACATTGCAAAACGGAACAACTCCCACGGCTGTGAGGTAAAGTAATAGACAATGGCCACATAGATGGTACAGAAAATAGCCTGCGGGGGGAAAACAGGGTTTTAATATTTTCAAAAATTGTCAAATTTTAAATAAGACATTTGCAACTTACCTGGAATGGTATATCCGCCACGGATATAGCCAAATAGTACGATTTCAGTGAATACCATCGATTAAAGTTTTCCTTTAGCAATACAGGCATTTCGAGAGGGACTGAAATGAGAGAACATGCAGAGTAATGTTATTGTGAATAATATTTTTAAAGATACTTGGGCTAGAGTTTGAGATAATACATGTTAAGACTATGTTTGTAGACCACAGCTTGACTTTTACATCGTTGGAATAAATGTTGTATTTCAGTCTCCGTTTCTAGACCTATAAGTTTGGAATTCAACTAAAAATTCAAACATGTGAGAATAGTCCTGCATATCCGCTCGCGAATGTAATCATAATAAGACTGTCGAAGCGCTATTAAGTCTATACTCTTAAGCGAGGGCATACCGAAATGCTATTGGACATGTGCACTGGTTGCGGATAGTGGAAAGTCCAATTTATTTATTGGGTAACTGCGACCGTCAGCGTGTCTAATAGAAGGGTGTCGGGGGAAATTACTTAGTCCGAATTATCTTATGGTCTGCGAGTTTTTCACACATAATATTTGACCCGATCATCCTTAGAACAGCTATGTTCATTCTTTGGTCACATTTCCTTCTCCGTGTAACATTTTATTGTGTCAGTTTCCAACTAAGTCATGAGAGCCCTCCAGAAGAGAAGAATGTCATCAGCTCTTTAGCCTTTAGTCGATATGAAAGACGAGTATGTTCGCTGATGATATGGGCTCCTTCAAGGTGAAAACTACTGACTGTGTGTCGACTTTAACGACAACTCAATACGTCTGAGACTGACTGCAACTGATATGAAAGGAGTCACTGGTAGATGTTCCAAAGACAACTCCTCGCTGTTGCATCGAGGATGTAAATTGCCAAACCCAAAGAAGTATTGGATAGTAAGGTTTATCGGCTTAACAATGACCCCCCAACTTGATCACCGAGAGATAATTCCTTTGTATTAAGAAACATCTTAAGGTCGTGAGGAAGTATGAGAGAGATTACCCTCATATGACGTCCTGAATACACTTATACACATAAAATACTTTTAGGAGGTTTTTTATATACTCAGATAAACTTTAGGATATCCATAAGGGCCTCTCATAGTCAGAATGCCCTTTAGGAGGCCTTTTATACTCACAAGATGTTTATGACCAGACGTCCCTCTGTCACTTATGTGTTCGAAGTACGTCCAAAAGAATTTGATTAAACCTTTATAGTCAGAAGTCGTTATCAAGACGGCCCTTGAGGCAATAAAGTCGCAAATAATTAATTTGTAGAAAATAATTCATTAAAGGTCCTTCCCAGAGGTTCTGAAGGGTCTTTAATAGATAAAATACCTTCATGAGGAAGACGATTTGGATGACTTCTATAGCCACTCTTTGGTTCTTCTATGATAATATCAACAGGAAATCCTGAAGGCTGTCAGAAGACTTTTATAAGCCATTCAGTCAGAACATATTCATAATATCTCCAATAGCCAGACATCCTTCTGGCTATTTTATGGCCGAACACTTCCAGGAGGTTCTAAAGGATCCTCCATGTTCATAAGCATCATCAGACCCATAGTCTTGGATTTTCCAAGAACCATCAGAACATATTTCTACGAATATTTGTTCAAGGGCCGTCAAAGGAGTGGATTTTTTTTAACAATCTGAACCAAAGGCGTGGATTTTTTGAGATATTTTTTAAGGATCATCCGAACCTGTGGATTGTATTTTTTACGAAAAATTTTTTTCTATCAGATTTAAAGTCATGCCTTTTTTTGAAACTCCAGGCGTGGATTTTGGAGAAAATTTTACCAAGGACATTAGAAATCGAGGTGTGAATTTTTACCAAGGACCATCAGAACCCAAGACGTGCATTTTTAATGAATATTTTTTTTACCAAGAACGATCAGATCCCAAGACGTAGATTTTCAAAGAATATTTTTTCAAGGACCATCAGAAGCCAAGACGTGGATTTTAAAGAATATTTTTACCAAGATCGATCAGATCCCAAGACGTGGATTTTAAAGAATATTATTACCAAGGACCATCAGAGTAATTAGAACCCGAGGCTTAGATTTTTATAGAATATTTTGTCAAGGGCCATCAGAATCATTGGAACCCGAGGCGTCCATTTTTATAGATTATTTCTTAAGGACCGTCAGAATCCAAAGCGTGGATTTTTTAAGAATATTTTGTAACATCAGAACCCTAGGCGTGGATTTTTTAAGATTTTTTCTCAGGAGAACATAAAT
Source organism: Musca vetustissima (assembly GCF_032173495.1). Taxonomy (NCBI): domain Eukaryota; kingdom Metazoa; phylum Arthropoda; class Insecta; order Diptera; family Muscidae; genus Musca; species Musca vetustissima. Next base: position 17,298 of record NW_026889029.1, read on the forward strand.
AATTAAAAGACCCTCAGGATGTACTCTATAGACGTTCAGAAGAGCTTCTATAGTCAAAAGGCCGTCAGAAGCTCTTCTATAATCAGCGGACCTCCAAAGCGTCCTGAGAGACTTTTATAACCAGAAAGTCATCAGGAGGACATACATAGTTCAAAAGCCCTCAAGATGTGTTCGATAGTAAGAAGATTCTCAGAAAGGATCTGAAGCACTGCTAATAGTCAGAAGACGTTCAGGGAATCTTTTATATGCAAAAGGTGTTAGGAGGACTTGTGTAGTTAAAATACCCTCTGGATGTCTTGCATAGTTAGAAGACCCTAAGAACGTCTCATATAGGCAGAATGCTTTCAGGAGGCAGAAAGCTTTCAGGAGGACCCGAAGCATCTTTCATAGTCAGAAGACAATCATAAGGACTTCTATATCTCGCCTCATTTCAGTTTTTTAAAGTCTTAGACACATTACCTAACATAAGCTCCTGAAATTTATGGTATATCGGGTTATCAGAGAACCGCATATTATCTGAAAAATTTTTAACATGAGTACATGCAGCTTTCGACACATTTTAGGGTTTTATATCGTTTTCTATGTGGATTTTATTTCACCTTTGAAGGGTAAATGACCTAGACGCAATTCGACATTTTAGGTACTCGGATGGTTAAACATCAATTTGCAAAATAAAATAAAAATCCAATAACAGCGTGAATTGTACAGAAACTGGCTCTAAGTCAATATTCTGACATGGGGTCCTGAAAACATTTTCAATTAAAAAGATACTTCATGGAAATTCGACTACATTGATGCCAGTTTATGGTCACGATTTTTTTAATGTAAGAAGGCTTTCAGAGACTCTTCTATAATCAGAAGATCTTAAGGATGTCCTTAAAAGTATTCCGTAATGCGAAATTAAGGAGTTCTTCCATAGATAAAATATACTCAGCATGTTTTCTATAGTAAGAGGGCCGCCAAGATGTATTTTATAGTCAGAATACCTTCAGGATGTGCTGAAACGTCTTTCAAGCCGGAAGATCTTTAGCGGGGCATTCTATATACAGTATGCCGCCATGTGGTCTTTTATTGTTAAAATGCCTTATTTACAAATAAATTACATTTAGACTTCGTATACTTACATGATAAAATCGTAATTGTCATCGAGGTGTACATCAAGAACAACATATTAAAGAACAAGAAACCCAAATTACTCAAGACCTTGGCACCATCATTACCGATATCATAGTACAAGGCACCGATTAGGAAACCAACCAATAAATGGGCAAACAAACGCAAGTACATAAGAGTCTGGAAAACAAAAACATGATTAACAACACTCCACAATAAATAAAACAAAATAAACCCCTCCAACTTACCCAATCACGGAAACTGAAAAGCAAGGTACGTTTCAAAACAATCCAGAATTGATGAAATTGTGAAGTGGGATATCTCTCGGGCGATGTAATTTCCGATGACAACAATGCCGTGGTACAATTATCTGTCTTTTCCAATTCAATCATGGCATCACCTTTCTCATTGGTGCTGACAACAGGACCAGCTGTTGCCGATTCTTTGGCAATATCATTGACTAAATTCGATTTCAAAATACCATTGTTCAGCTTCAAATTATCCTCAAATTTACCACCCGTCGAATTGGCAGCATCATTTTTATCCAAGATGGCTTTCAAATTTTGCACCTTCATCAAATCGTTGCGGGCCTTCAGTTCAGCATAATCGGCAGTGGAACGAATATCTTTACTACCATTACCGATGGCATCGACCAGACGACGTGTATGATCACCATGTTCACCGCAGGCTACTTCAATAATGTAACTGGCCGGGTTATGATAACTGGGACATTCCAAATTTAGTGTGGACAAGAAAGGCACGAGTTGTTTGGTGCTACCCTGATAGACACACTGACCATCGGACAACGTATACAATTGATCGAACATTTCAAATAGACGAGCCGAAGGTTGATGAATGGTACAAATAATAGTACGACCACCTTCTGCCAACATTTTCAGTAAATTGATACATTGGAAACAGGTGGAACTGTCCAAACCCGATGTGGGTTCATCGAAGAACATGATTGGGGGATTGTTGACCAATTCCAAGGCAATTGAAAGACGTTTCTTTTGACCGCCGGACAGATTGCGTGTCAATGTATTACGATGTTCGCTTAAACTCAGTGTCAAAAGAATGTCATCGATCTGAAATGGGAAGAAAGAAGAATTTGAGGGGGAATTAGTGGGAAAAATTTTAGGAAAATTAAATGAGCTTCTAAAGATTTCAAATTGGTATATAATTATAAAGGTTTTTGTAGTATAAAGACCATCGGGAAGTCATATTTTTTTATAAAACATCCAAAGGTATTCTATGGTTAGAAGGCTTTCAGATGGTTTTGTGCAGTTAGAGGACCCTCACGGGAGTCTCTCGTATTCAGATCTTCAGGAGGTCGTAGTCAGAAGACTAGTTCAGGCAGTCTGCAGAAGATCATCAACGAGTCCAGAAGGGCCTTTCATAATCAAAACGTCGTCGAGAGGTCATCAATAATTGAAAAGATTCTCAGGAAGCTTTCTATAGTAAGATTACCCTCAGTATAAATTCTACAGTCAAAATACGACCAGGTCAAAAGACGACCTATAGTCAAAAGACGTTCAGAAAAGCGTCTATAGTCAGGAGGCACACAGGAGATCTTCTATAATCCTTCATAAGGCCCTTTCATAATCAGAAATACATCAGAAGGACATGATTAATTAAAAGACCCAAGCGTCGTCAAGAAGACACAAATAATTAAAATACCCTCAGAAGGTCTTCTAAAGTCAAGAGACTTTCAGAAGAGCTCCTATAGTCAGAAGGCCGTCAAAAACTCTCCCTCCTATAATCAGAAGACCTACAAGAGATCCTCAAGGGTATTTCATAACCAGAACGACAGAAAGAGGGCATATATAGTTAAAATACCCTCCGGATGCCTTCTCTGGAGATCCTGAAGCCGGAAGACCTTAAGGTGAGCTCCAAAAGAGATTCTTCTGCATGCAGAAGACCGTCAGCATTTGTCACTAGCATATTTTTCAAAGACCATTAGAGCCCAAAACGTGGATTTCTGAAGAATATTTTTTCAAGGACAATCAGAATATCAGAGGTGGATTTTCTAAAGAAGATTTTTTCAAAAATTTTAGAGCTGCATGTTTGAATTTTTAGGAAGGCGTGGATTTTTTAGGAATATTTTTTAAGGACTTTCAGAGCACCAGGCGTGGGGTTTGTAAGAATATTTTTCAAAGACATACAGAGCATAAGGAGTGGATATTTTAAAGAAGATTTTTGTCAAAGACTTGTAGAGTTCCTGTCGTGGATTTTAAGAATAATTTAGCAGCAGGGACAACCATAGGCGTGAATACTTTCAAAGCTCCAGGCAGGGATTTTTAAAGAAATATTTTCTAAGAACTTTCAGATCTCCAGGCGAGAATTTTTCTAAGAATACTTTTTTAAGATCTCCAGGCGAAGATTTTTCTAAAAATATTTTAAGGACTTTCAAATCTCCAGGATTTTTCTAAGATATTTTTCAGGGATCTTCAGAACTGAAAGCCTGGATTTTTTCAGGGGTCATCAGAACCAAAGTCGCGGATTTTTTTCAAGGACCTTCCGAACCAAAAACGTGGATTTTTAAGGCTTTGGGTTTTCTAAGAATCAGAAAAAATCGGGATGTTCTCCTAAATCGGAAGACTTTTGTGAGGTTCTCTAAAATTAGAAGACCTTCAAGTTATTGTCAAAAATCAGAAGATCTTTGGAACTCTCAGGAGAAGGCTTTAAGATGATGACCATCTCTTGAAGGTCTTTGATATCTCCTTAGATTTTTTAAAGCGACAAGAGAGAACCTTCGAGAGGGTTTTTAAGATCGGAAACCTTTCGAAATTCTCTACAATCAGAGGACCTTCTGGAGATTCTCTAAAATTAGAAAGCCTTCTGAATATACTATAAACTCGGAAGACCTTCGTTAGGTTCACTTAAATCAGAACCTTCTGAAGATTCTTTACAATCAGAAGATCTTCTAGAAAGACAAAATCGAGAGGTTTCTATAGGCATATTATCTAGTAGAGACTTTACATCTCAGCAACTTTTCCAAAATGAGCCATGAAAAAGACAGAGATATGCTGAAAAATAAACATGTTAAACAATAACTAAAACTTTCAAAATCTTTCGTGTAGATAATTCATCTTAATGTTAATGCTACTATGAGTGCGTACCTAAAACCACGAAATTACTTAAAAGCACATAACATGCTACAATTATGAAATGTAGAATAATAAATATTTCCGCACATTTGTCATAAAAATTTAACGAATTTGTTGTTGTTGTACGAAAAAACAACAATTATTTTTATTGTTTTGTCTTAAACCAAAGTAAAGCGGAACGTGCCAAAATTTTACGAAAATGTGAAAAAGAAGACAACATATATTTTTTTAAGATCTGTCAAGAAACAAAATTGTAGTTTTGTGCTAATATTTAAAATGTTAGAGGAACTTCTTGAATGTTCGGAAACAATTTGTTTTACTTACCATAGATTGTTTTTCGGCTTTGGTGAATTTTTTGCTCAGCTTCAAATTTGTGGCAACAGTCATGGCTTCTTGGACGGTCAAATTGCCGTGCAGCTGATTGTCCTGCATAATATAGGCAGACAATTTACGGAAGGCACTAATGTTACGTTCATGGCCATTCATTGTTACGCTACCCTCGATGTTGTTGGCTCTGGAAAATAAAGAAAAAAATAGTTAATAAAAATTTTAGTAAAAGAGGAGAAGAATAAAGAAAAATAACGGATTAGAGAAGAATACATTTTAAGTAATTTGCTTAGATTTTATAAGAGCAATTATTCAGAGCTATAGGCATTTTAAAGGATATTTTTTCAAGAAGTATCTGAGGCGTAAAATAATGAATATTTGGTCAAGGATTATCAAAACCATAGGCGTGCATTTAAAAAAAGTTTCTATTAAGAATTATGAATATTGATTTTTTTAAAGAAAATTCTGCCAAGTATTATCGGAGCCATAATGAATATTTGGACAAGGATTATCAGAGCTATAGATTTTATAAATAATATTTTTTGAAGGACTATCAGATCCATATTCGTTGATTTTTAAAGACCATTGCCAAGGATTTTTTAAGAAGATTTTGTCAAGGATTATCAAAGTTATATCCTAGGATTTTTTTAAGAAAATTCTGTCAAATATTACATATCTATAATGAAGATTTCGTTAAGGATTATAAGAACCATAGGCTTGGACTTAATAAAAATATTTTTCAAAGACTGTCAGATCCATAACCTTGGATTTTTTCAAATAAATTTTTCTGAAGAACTATGAGATGCATAGGCGTTGATTTTGACAAGGATTATAAGAGCCATAGGCGTGATTCTTTTATCAACGATTTTTAGAGCCTCAGGCAAGGTTTTTTAAGAAGATTTTATCAAATATTATCAGATATATAATGGATATTTGGTCAAAGATTTTAAGACCCATAGGCGCGGATGTTTTAAAGAAGAATTTTTCAAGGATTATCAAAGTCATAGGCAAGGATATTATAAAAAAATTTGAAAGACTGTCCATACGCTTGTATTTTTAAAATTAATTTTTTTTAAGAACTATCAGATCCATAGGATTTTATCAAGGATTATCAGAGCCATAGGCGCCGATGTAAAAAAATATTTTATCAACGATAATCAGAGCCATAGGTAAGGATTTTTAAAGAAGATTATCCCATGTATTATAAAAGTCATAATGGTCAAGGATTATCACAAAGAAGATTTTTCAAGAAGTATCAGAACCATAAGCGTGGATTTTTAATTAAGACTTTTTCAAGGGTTATCACAAATATAGGCGTGAAGGACTTTCAGAAACTTAAGCGTGAATTATTCAGAAGGAGTACCAGAGCTGCAGGCGTATACATTGTTTAAAGAATATTTTAAAGGGTTTTGTGTGAAGGATTAGCAGAGCCATATGGCATTTTAAAGAAGATAATATATATATATATATATATATAAAACATCCAACCCAAGGGGCTGTAAAATTACATTTGATATTCATTGAGGGCGAAAAACTTTTTTTGCGGAAATATTTCGATGTAGGTTTATATTTCGAAATAACCCCCATATACATTTCTCCAAAGAGTTTCCTAACCAAAGTGACTGTATTTGTATAACGGGTTCTTGGAGGGTGAAAAACATATATGCAGAAGATTTTCGATGTATGTCCATGTTTTATTATAGTCTTCAAAATGGAGACCGACATATAAGTTTGCGGAATATTAGTATAGGTATATGTTTTGGTATAGCTCACATATAAAGGCTCCACCCCATTTTCGGTATTTGGAAAGTTTTAGACGCATTTTTAAACCCAAATCAAACCAGTTTGGTATTCAAAATTCTTTGAGGGAGTAAAACATTTTTCAGAAAAAAATTCTTTATAGGGATAGTTCCCATCTAGTATGGTTCCTCCCTATTTTCACTATTTTTAAGTTCTTTGTGGCATTTTCTCACAAAAGTTTCTGTAATTTGGCAATCCGAATTTTCGGAGGGTGAAAAAAATCTTTGCAGGAAATTTTTTAAGAATATTTTTTCAAGGACTTGGTTTTTTAAGAACATTATCAGTGCCTAGGTTTGGATTTTTTAGGAATATTTGTTCAAAGATTTTCAGAACTCCATGTGTGGGTTTCTAAGAAAATTTCTTCAATGGCCTTCAGAGCTCCGGGCGTCAACTTGTTAAGAACATTTTTTCAAGGACATTCAGAGGAAAATGCGTGGGTTTTTAAGAATATTTCTTCATGGACAAGAAAAGCTTTAGGCGTGGATTTTCAAGAATATTTTTCAGGGACATTCGAAGTTAGTCCATGTTTTGACATTACCCTCATATGAAGCAGAATCAATCCACGAAATTAAGAATGTATTTACTTCTATAGCCAGTAGCACTTCTATATTCAGAATACAACCAGGTAGTATTCTATTCCAAAAAATATATATATATATATATATATATAGTGGAGGCATTCTTTATTCCAAAGAGGGTCAGAAGAGTTTTTATAGTCCGAGGACCTCCTGGAGGTCCAGATGGGTCTTCGATAATAAAAACGTCGTCAGTGGGATTTTTATAGTAAAAATACCCCTACCCATTTATGGCGATAAGACCTTCAGAAGGTCTTGTGTAATTATGGTGGAGGGTATAAAAAAATTGGGCCAACGAACTTTGCGGCGGGTTTACATTTATAGTAAGGAATACTTCTATGGTCAGAGGACATTCTGAATCGAAAATATTTAAAAATCAAAAAATATTCAGTAGGTCTTATATAGTCTATTGTCAGAAGACTTCCTGAAGGTCCAGAAGAGTCTTCCATAATCAGAAATTCGTCAGTAAGATTTCTATAGTTAAAATACATTCAGAGATTCTTCGATAAACATAAGGCCGTTAGGAGGTCTTCTATTTTGGCGGTACTTTCTTGGTAAAAAAGTGGATTTTCCATGGAGTTTAAGGAAATATTTTTAATAGGTCTTTCAAAGCGTAAGGCGTTTTTTCATATCATATTTTTGAGTAATATTTAAAGGCTAAGCGTGTTTTTTTCTAACCTAAAGGCGTGGACTTTAAAAATATCCGATTATAGCTTTGTTATTCTTGGTAAAAATCATTCTAATAAAATTTCGATTAACAATAACATTGTATTCATTGAGAGAGGGCTCCAAATTTTTTTCATATAACCAACGTTTATAGCTCAGAGTCCAACAAAAATGTTTTTAAATAATTCACTCCTATAACTCAGGGAGCCCTCGGGTGATCAAAAAAATTAATTAAAAATCCATAATTATATTCATTAAAAATCCACGAAATATACATTACAAATTTCCATTTATAGTTCCAAAAGTCTGATTTTTTTAATTCAAACGTGCAGTTCTGAGAATAAGTTTGTAGATTTATTTTCGAACTGTCACTTGGGAACAAGTTTTTAATTATTTTATTAATGGAACGAAATCAGTTTAGAATGTCAATCAATGCAATGTCAATGATATGTCATAATTAGACATGTGTTAATAATTATTTCAAAACGGAATTTTATAAGGGGCGGAAAATTTAGAGACACTCACAAGCACTGTAATTATTTTTCTAGGTTAGGTTCTGATTTTTTTAAGGGGCAAATTTTAGACGAATGTAAAAAATATATTTTCAAAAGTATATCTCATAAGAATATAGAAATTAATAACTAATCATTATATTTTTCGAAATTGAGACTTTGGTATTGAGACATTGGTATCCCTTCTTTAGATAATTTTCTAAAATGATTAAAAAAAAAACTTGAAAATTCGTCCGGAGTAACCAAGTACTTAATTGTTTTTATTATTTTCTCATTTGAACTTTATTCACCTGTCACAATTATGACGACGGGCATTATTTTCGTGTATGAATCGTAAAAAAACAACACGTCAAAGCGATAATTACCATTGCTGTTATTTTTATAATTAAGTGAAATTTAGTAAAACAACGACAAAAAATATTGACTGAATGTCAGAAGATATGAGTGTTGTGCAGTCAAAGTCCACAATGGATATATACACAATGACAAGAATAATTTCGGTTTTTTGCTTTGTAGAACTTAAATAAGTAAAGATAACAAAACATATCGAATGTTATTTTTTAATAATGGTCATTTTGAGGAAGTTTTTTATAATTCCGTAATTAAAGGGAGATTAGAAATTAAAAAAAATTAATAACAAACCCTTAGGTCTTCTAAAAACCATGCCTATGTATCACACATGCTTTCCTTACTAAAGGCGTGTATGGGTGTGATTGTCTGTTAAAAATATTCTTCTAAAAACCAGTTACATGGACCTGACATTCTTTATTCTTTGAGTGTGACCGACTTTTCAAAGCTTTCATTAAAAAATGTCAGAATATCTGACCATGTAAGACCTCCTGTAGGTTTTTTGACTATTAAAGACGCTTTAGGTCCTTTTGAAAGACATCTGACTATAAAATACCCCCTGAGAGTCTTTTATAGTTCCAAAAAGGGGGTATTCTATAGTGCAGCCCCAATAACACCCCGAAATATTGGTCCTAGACCCGATCGTCATATCTCGACTAGCTGAGTCGATCTAGACACTTGTGTCCTTCCGTCCGTCGGCCGTATGTCCATTTCAATTTTTTTAAATACTATACAGACCAATAGTCGTGAAATTTTGAATGTATGATGGGTTCTGGCCAAAGAAGACCTCTAATTTTGAACCAGGAAGAGAGTCTGGCCAATGAATAAGCATGAGTATTTTGATGAAGATCGGTCAATATTTAGCGGGGGTAAATGAACCCAGGCATTTGAGTGAATAATGGGGAAAATGTATTCTATGGCAAATATATTTGCTCCTGAAGGACATAGACCCGAGAAGTTGATAGTATATCCAAGAGGAGGGATGTAATGAACGGAAATTTTTATTTTTGCGAGATTTTCTAGTCGCTCTATGGAACACCACATATTTTACAGGGTGAAGGGGATCGGTCATTATTCTGCAATGAACTAAAATCTAAAGTGACCAAATTTATATTTATATTGACCTCGAGAAAACAATTTGCAAAATATGCCAGGGTTAGAATGTGGAGCTGTTCACCTATAATTGGCCAAGAGGGTGCAAATATCGCGAAATATTGCCCTGGATCAGAAAATATAACCGCAGAAAGTTTGATTCTGGTTGTAGTTGTGTAGGCTGTTATATTTTGTAGGGCCCTAACCCATAAGGATTTCTATAATGTATAATTTAGGGCATTGGAGGAATAAGTAGATGTTTTAGCGGACCTCTTAGAACCATAGCCATACTTTTTTGAGAATAGTTTAAAGAAAGTTTTATTTTTGTTTTGTTTGCTTTCATGGGGAAGGCGATCTGACAAACTATTTCGAAGGGATGTATTGATGATGCAGGTCAAATAAACCACAACTTTTTGGTGTAAAATTACAAAATTTAAATTTTATGAGGTACATTTTTGAAGAAACCTCGAAGGCACAAAATATTTTTTTTTGGATCATGTATTATCCTCATAAAGGGAAATTGTAGAATATTTTTTTTGGACCCTCGAATCCACAAAGGTACTTTTGTAAGACCTCGGAACCATAAGCGTAACTATTTAGAATATTTTTAGGATCCTCAGAGCAATAAGCGAGAAAGTAGTTTAAAATAATTTTGTAGGACCCTCGAAGCCATAAGTGAGGATTTTTAAATGTTTCATATAACCCTCAGAGATATACATTTTTTTAACATTTTGTAAGACCATCCGAGTAGTTGGCAAGGGTTTTTAGAATAATTGATAGCCATTTGAGGAATTTTTAGAATATTTGTTTTTATTTTTATATAGGCTGATTTGTTGAAATATTTATTTAGGACCTTCGAAGACACATGTACATTTTTATACCCTTCACCACACTGTGGTACGAGGTATTATGCCTTTGTGCATGTGTTTGTAACAGGCAAAAGGTAACGAGATAGACACATGGTTCCTTTTGAGAATATGCATAGAATCACTTTCTGAGTCAATTTACGCATGTCCGCCTGTCCATGTATTTTTGTGAACAAAGTACAGGTCGCATTTATGATCCGATTTGGATGAAATTTGACATAGGTCACTTATTTGGCCCAAGGACGAACCCTATTGAAATTGGGAAAATCGGTTCAGATTTAGATATAGCTCCCATATATATTTTCGTTCGATTTAATGTAAATGGTCTATGAATTAGGTCTAGAATGATGTGTGTTAAGTTTATTTAGCTCCCATATACATTTTCATCCGGTTTAATGTAAATGGTGCACCAAATTCCCTATATATCTTTCAATTTGCACGAAATTTGGCATAGCGTAATGAATTAGGTCTAGAATGATGTGTGTTAAGTTTCGTGAAAATCTTTTCAGTTTTAGATATAGCTCCCATATATATTTTCGTCCGATTTAAGGTAAATGGTGTACCAAAGTCCCTTAATATCTTTCGATTTGCACCAAGTTTGACACAGCGTAATGAATTAGGTCTAGAATGATGTGTGTTAAGTTTCCTGAAATCGGTTCAGATTTTAGATACAGCTTCTATATCTGACCAAATGAAAAATTTAGTATCGGTTGCAGAATGACATGTTTATGGATCCAATTTAATTTTACTGGTTCTTTAAAAATGCGGCGTCTGTTAGGATTCATCTGTTGAATATACCCATACTGGTTTAGTATATCATTGAAGCACCCTTGGTAAAATCATTGAAAATTTGTTATGGCCCGCAATTTTCAAAACTATTTTTGGGGTACCTCGGAATCAAGAGTGCTATTTTTAAGAATATTTTATTTAAGGGACTTATATAAGGAACATTTTTAGAATATTTTCCTATTTTCCAGAGTCATTAATGTATATTTTTTGGAACATTTTAGTGTATCTCTCGAAACTATAAGACATATCAATCAAATTAATTTTATTTTCAATTTTTTTTTTGGTAACCTCAAACTTATTTGATTCACTTGAAATCTATTTTTGAAACCCGAAACAAAGTAAAATTAGTTTTATATATGTGTTAATGAGAAACAGCTTCCGTTTTCTATATATATATATGTATGTACGAATATAAGCATTGAAATGCAATCTAGCTACTTCTAGTATCTCGTATTATTATTTTATTCACATTTTTTTTCATTTCAGACAAACTACTGGTTGTGTTTATTTTGCACAAAACATGTGCTAGACAAGTGTATTGATAATAATTCGTTAACCCGATTTGAACTATGTGAACACATCACAAAGTCTAATAAACAACAAAAATAAATAAGAAACTGCGACGCAGTGATAAGTTAGGTTTGAGCGAACATATTGAACGCTATACAAACCTAAAGAAAAGGGGAAATACATTTTGAAAATGTCCGATTATTATACTGACTATATAAGGTATTCAGAAATAAGGTGATATTTTTATACCCTTCACCACACTGTGGTGTCTTTGTGCATATGTTTGTAACAGGCAAAAATAATCGACCCATGGTTCCTTTTGAGAATATGCATAGAATCACTTTCTGAGTCGATTTATGCATGTCCGTCCGTCCGTCTGTCCGTCTGTAGATGTTAAATTGTAAACAAAGTACAGGTCGCATTTATGATCCGAATTGGATGAAATTTGGCACAGGTCATTTGTTTGGCCCAAGGACGAACCCTATTGAAATTGGGAAAAATCGGTTCAGATTTAGATATAGCTCCCATATATATTTTCGTCCGATTTAATGTAAACGGTCCCTACATATCTTTCGATTTGCACGAAAATTGGCACATCGTAATGAATTAGGTCTAGAATGATGTGTGTAAAATTTCATAAAAATTGGTTCAGATTTAGATATAGCTCCCAAATATATCTTCGTCCGATTTAAGGTAAATTGTGTACCAATGCCCCTATATATCTTTCGATTTGCACGAAATTTGGCACAGCGTAATGAATAAGGTCTAGAATGATGTGTGCAAAGTTTCGTGAAAATCGGTTCAGATTTAAATATAGCTCCCATATATATCTTCGTCCGATTTAAGGTAAATTGTGTACCAAAGTCCCTATATATCTTTCGATTTGCACGAAATTTGGCACAGCGTAATGAATAACGTCTAGAATGATGTATGCCAAGTTTCGTGAAAATCGGTTCAGATTCAGATATAGCTCACATATATAGCTTCGCCCGATTTTAGGTAAATAGTCCACTGAAGTCCCTGGAAATCTTTTGGTATAGCGTACTGAATTAAGTCTAGAATGATGATGTGCAAAGTTTCGTGACAATCGGTTCAGATTTAAATATAGCTCCCATATATATTTTCATCCGATTTAAGGTAATTGGTGTACCAAAGACCCTATATATCGTTCGATTTGCACGAAATTGGGCATAGCGTACTGGCATTTGGGTCTATAATAATTTGTGCTAAGTTTCATGAAAATCGGTTCAGATTTAGATATAGCTCCCATATATATTTTTGCCCGATTGTAGGTAATTGGTGCACCAAAGTCCCTGGAAATCTTTTCATTTGCACGAATTTTGGGATAGCGTACTGAATTAAGTCTAGAATGATGTGGCAAAGTTTCGTGAAAATCGGTTCAGATTTAGATATAGTTCCCATATATATTTTCGTCCGATTTTATGTAATTGGTGCACCAAAGTCCCTATATATCTTTCGATTTGCACGAATTTTGGTATAGGGTACGTTGGTCAGCTAAGTACTTCGCTTTGTTACAAGAGACATTTGGGTTTGAAAGGTTTTTTTTTTTGTATAGAAGCAATAGCTTCTGGGGAGAATATCCCAACAAAAAACTAAGGGGACTTATGAGGATCAGTGGCGTGATCCGAAACTATAGTCTTCCCTGCCTTACCCCTCGGCAATCAATGTCATACATTCCCCACTAATAGATAGTTGTTTTTTTTTATAAAAACAAAATACAAATGGTATCCCAAATAAACCGCCAACACTACTGAAGTACTGAATTAAGTCTAAAATGATGTTGCTAAGCTGCGTGAAAAGATCCATAGCAAGGCCGAATGACACAACGTACTGAAGTGATATAAATTAGTCTCTGGCAATTTTCCCTGAAATCGGTTCAGATATAGATATATAGCAAAATCGCGTCGTCTGTTGGGATACATATGTAGAATATACCTACCCAAAGTGGTGAAGGGTATCATATAGTCGGCCCAGCCCGACTTTACTACTTTCTTTACTGGTTGTCTATAAAATTATTATTTTCTAAATCTAAGAAATGTTCGAATATTATACTCTCTATATATTCAGAAATAAATCGATATTTCTGATTATAAAATGATCATCTCCTAAATACAAAATTTTTTGAATATTCTTGTATCATTCTAGTTATGGATGACACTATGGAGATCTTGTATAGATCGACCCTTCAGGAAAATTTTTAAAAAGATTATGTTTTCGGTGACCTCAGATCAATCCCTCCATATATATGTTGTCCGAAGCCATAGACCCAATATTTACTTTCATAACCTTTAGCAGTATATAACTGAAATTGCATAATTAATGGTCTTATAATAATTATTACCCTTAAATGACCATTAACATTTTCCTTGAACTATCAAAGAAAACTCTACCGCCAGCTAGCTAGCCAGGCCTTCAATTAATGTTTAATTTTATTATTTTTCTTCTTCTTGATTTTATTTTTTATTACAATGGTCAATTTTCTTTGTGAGTTACTGTTGCTTTGAGTTGTTGCTGTTTTTCCATAGCTATTTATGATTTGCACAAGGTCATCATAAAAAAGTTAATTGACTTTATTGGACCTTCTATGCGCCCAGCTGCAAACCGACAAAAAAGAGGTTGATAACCGACTTTTTTTTGCTGATAGGAAGTTATCGATAATACACAATTGCAAATGTTTTCGTTTGATATACATATAGGAATTAACACATGTTGGAAAAACGACATTAATGGGACTCATATATGTTTTAAGGGAACAACTTTTTATTTTTATACCCTCCACCATAGTATGGAGGGTATATTAATTTTGTCATTCCGTTTGTAACACATCGAAATATTCATTTCCGAACCTATAAAGTATATATATTCTTGATCAGGGTAAAATTCTAAGACGATCGAGCCATGTCCGTCCGTCCGACTGTTGTAATCACGCTATCTTCCGAAGGAATTGAGATAGGGTGCGGAAATTTTGCATAGGGTTGTCTTTTGTCTGCAGGCAGGTCAAGTTCGAAAATGGGACTCATATATGTTTTAAGGGAACCCCCCCATTCACAACTTTTTATTTTTATACCCTCCACCATAGTATGGAGGGTATATTAATTTTGTCATTCCGTTTGTAACACATCGAAATATTCATTTCCGAACCTATAAAGTATATATATTCTTGATCAGGGTAAAATTCTAAGACGATCGAGCCATGTCCGTTCGTCCGACTGTTGTAATCACGCTATCTTCCGAAGGAATTGAGATAGGGTGCTGAAATTTTGCATAGGGTTGTCTTTTGTCTGCAGGCAGGTCAAGTTCGAAGATGGGATATATCGGTCCACGTTTAGGCATAGCTCCCATATAAGGGTACCCCCCAATTTTCGGTATTTTGCGGTTCTTGAGCGCGTTTTTCAGTCGAATTCGCTGAAATTTGCTACATTGGGTTCTTATTGGGTACTAAATTTCTCCACAAAAAATTATAAAAATAGGTCAACTTTTTCTGGTAGCCCCCATATAACGGTACTTCCCAATTTTCAGTATTTTGGGGGTTTTGATCGTATTTTTCCGCCGAATTAGCTGTAATTTAGTATTTTGAGTTATTAATAGGTACAAAATTCTTTAAAAAAGAATTATGAATATAGGTCCATTTTTTCGTATAGCTCCCTTATAAGGGTACCCCCAATTTTCGGTATTTTGGGGTTCTTGAGAGCGTTTTTCAACCGAATTTGCTGCAATTTGGTATTTTGTAGTCGTATATGGTAACAAATCTCTCTACCAAAAATTATTAATATTTGCCCCCTTTTTAGGGTCGCTCCCATATAATCCCCTTATTTATATTAAAATAGTTATCTGATTTTTTCAGCGTTTTGAGTTTGGTTCTAAGGCTCTGTTGTAATCATTTCACCTGCGGAGGATAGCGAAATGAAATATTAGAACTTAAGGTTCGATAATGAACTATATATGAACTATAACCCGCATTTAGGCCTAGCTCCTGTGTGGGAGGTACCAGAAGAAGTGGACCGATATTCCCCATCTTCGAACTTGAACTAAGTTTGGAAGAAACAATAAGATGGGCAAAGTTTGGATGAAATCAAAATTTTCTGAAACAAATTTGGTCAAAAGAAACATGTGGTCTAGATCAATATATCGATGAGGCTCATTTCCAACGTGTCAAAGTGTATACACCCTCATTAGCCATATGGCTGAGGTATAATTATCCATTAAAAATTTCTGAAATTTATATCATGGTTTACATAATTGGTTTGTAGAAATGTCGGTATGAGTCCGCTTTTTGATATTTTCCCTATATTTTTATTTCAAGTACCTGTCATTATATCTATGGTGGAGGGTATCCAAAGTTCGGCCGAACTTAACGCTTTTTCACTTGTTAAGATTTTAAATGGGCTGGTAAATGAATACCAATGCTTGTTAAGGTTTCTAACTTTGCAAATATATATTTGAAGATTTAAAAAGGAAGAAAAATAATTTACAAAAAAATTTGTTGTTGTCTTGTTGTTGTTTTTTTGTGATCAAAGAAAAGTCCTTATTTTTGATGGCGGGCATGATAACTCCTCACTGGAACATCGGAATCCGAAAATTCCAATGGTGTTAGAAAGAGTACTTGTCTGGCTCTCGTATGAACTATTATTGACTTCGCTCTAAAATTAACAACATGGCGGACCTTTGAAAAAATATTTTTGGAAAATCGCCGATTTTTTACCAAAACCCAAGTTAAAAAATAAGGAAGATCTTCACCGATTGTCTTTATCCTAGTTCATACAATAGCTATAAACTCACAGAGAAACGTGTAAAAATTTGGAATCGATTGGGTTATTAGTTTTTGAGTTATCGTGCCCGCCATTCGCAAAAGAGAAAAACGCGTTTAAAGTTTGAGAAGCCCTTTAGCCGTGACTTGATGCTGACACAATAAATCGACTATATCTCCAAGAGTTCTAGAGATTTTCACTTGAAATTTTGTAGGGACATTCTTGAATTAGTGTAGATTCGAATTAAATAAAAAAAAAATTTTGACCCCGGGAATGGGGGGTCCCCTTAGATAATATTTTTTCAAGGGCTATAAGAGTAGATTAAAAAAAATATTTTTATAAGTTTGGACTTAGTAGCATTTTAAAATAATATTTTTAAGGAATCTCAGAGCTGAAATAGAAGATTTAATAAGAGTAATATTTTTAGGGTATATCATTTTGTCAATGAATATGTGAGATATAAGCATATCATTTTCAAATAATATTTGCTCATCGAATATTCGAATGGAATATATTTTATATATACTTGAATGGAATATATTTTAAGGATTATCAGGGCTATGAGTGTAGATTTTTTGAAAACTTTTTTTCAATATAATGATCTCAGAATTGTTAAATAATAACTTTTCAAGGAATATCAGAATAGCAGTCAATTGGGTGAAGAATATTAAAGCAGCAGGTGCTGATTCAATCAGGAGCCGAACTATTCAATCAGGAGCATGCCCAATGATTGGAACCTCAACACCCTCTGTCCCGTGCACAAAAAAAAGAGAGAAGACGATATGTGCCAACTATAGAGGAATAAGTCTCCTTCTCATCGCATATAAAGTGCTATCCAGCGTGTTGTGTGAATGATTGAAGCCAATGGTCAATGGCATTATTGGACTTCAGACCTGGCAAATCCAACATACCCCAGATTTTTACACTGCCACAAATCCGTCAATATACTGAAAATGGTGCAGGACCTTTACAATGGGGGACTATGACCAAAAATAAAGGTATATTTGTACCCATATTTTAAACAATTATTTTTAACCCTACAGGAACCGGGAATGTAAAAAAGAAATTGCCTTCGGCTAGAGAATGTGGGTAAAATCTTCAGAATACCGACAATGCGACCATGCAATGGACCTTTATTGAAAATATCTATATATATTGAAAATGTCAAACTTTTGATCCTTGGTGCACCACTACTTAAAATCGAAACTATATATGGGAGTTACATCTAAATCTGAATCGATTTTAACAAAACTTCACACACATACGCACACCAATCTGTAAATAATTAACTACGCTGTGCAAAAAATGTGTCTAAATCAAACAAACTTTGCCAATTATCGGATGAAAATATATGTATATGTGAGCTATATCTAAATCTGTACCGATTAAAAAAACAACTTCACATACTTAGTTTACTATGCTGTGCAAAATATTGTCATTCGCACAAAGACACCCTGTACCACAGTGTGGTGAATGGTGGAATTACGATAAGGAAATTCGATCTGATATGCAAAATTACAGCCCATTCTGTTAGACAATTCGGCTCCAACCGAATTGTGGTCCAGGTAAGGATAGTATAAATTGCAATATTTTTTTAAACTATTCGATTTTCCCTTATAGCCGATATATCGTTATAAACGATTTTTACTGTATTTATGTACTATGGAGTCTTCAACAAAAATTTCGAGGGGTTGCATGCGAAATAGAAAAAAACCAGTAAGGAATGTAGTAAAGTCGGACTGGGCCGACTATATGATACCCTTCACCACTTTGGGTACATATGTATCCGAAGACATAATTCAATACGCTATGCTATACAAAAATTTGGTACACCATTTCCCTGAAATCGGACGAAAATATATATGGGAGCTATATCTAAATCTGAACCGATTTTCACGAAACTTAGCACACATCATTCTAGACCTTACTCAGTAGGCTATACCCCATTTACCTTAAATCGGGTGAAACTATATATGGGAGCTATATCTAAATCTGAACCGATTTTCACGAAACCTTGCACACGTCATTCTTGACTTAATTCCATACGCTATTCCAAAATTCGTGTAAATCAAATGATTTTCAGGGACTTTAGTGCACCATTTACCTAAAATCGGGCGAAGCTATATATGGGAACTATATCTAAATCTGAACCGATTTTCACGAAACTTGGCACACATCATTCTAGACCTAATTCAGTAGGCTGTACCAAATTTGGTGCAAATCGAAAGATATTTAGGGACTTTGGTACCTAATTTATCTTAAATCGGACGAAAATATATATGGGAGCTATATCTAAATCTGGACCGATTTTTCCCAATTTCAATAGGGTTCGTCCTTGGGCCAAACAAATGAGCTGTGCCAAATTTCATCCACTTCGGATCATAAATGCGACCTGTACTTTGTTTACAATTTAACATGGACAGACGGACATGCATAAATCGACTCAGAAAGTGATTCTATGCATATTCTCAAAAGGTGTTCATTCTATACATGAGGATTTCTTTATATTTCCTATTTCAAGTATTACTTATATAGGAGCATTTGGGAATACATTGAAGAACATACATAAATTTCTCTCTTAATGGAGAATATCTTCTAATAATATTTTTTAGATACATTTTGTATTGTGTTTAACACTTACTTGTAACCGGACAGAATGTTCAGCAGGGTACTTTTACCAGCACCAGATGGTCCCATAATGGCGGTGAGTTCACCGGAACGTAAACGTCCGCTGACACCCTTGAGGATTGTTTTGGCATCTGTAAAAAACAAGAAAAGAAAATATAAATTAGCAAATCTTTTAAATAATCAAATAAATGGGTAAAACAATAGTTTGAGTTTTTAAGACTAAAAAAGGGATAATGAACGTAAATCTATTAAATGCAATATTATCAACTTAGATAAAATTCAAAGTACCCTATTGACATTCGTGTTAAACATTCTCGATATTTTATCTCCTCTCTCTTTTGAAAAAAAAACAAATGTATTCCTCCCGAGAAAACAGCACACACTGTGTACTGTTTTATTATAGTCCGATATCTCTTCCCTCTCTTTGTGGTTGTTAGTTTAGCAATCATTTGCTTGTCTGCTGTTTCTCCCGTTTACAATCGTGGTCTCTCTTCCCACTCGATTGTGGCTAGTTTTGCATTTCATTGTTTAATTATTTCTACGTTGGTCTTAAGACATTCGCATATGTAGATTCCAAATTATTTCGATATAAATGCTATTGTATTGTGGGGCGATCATAAAATAATTTCCAGAGACAAGCTTTAAAAAAAACCCTACAATATAGCCCTAATTACCAATGGGCGAAATTTGTAACAAAAATTCCACTTTACCAAGACCACGGTAATTTCCATATATACCCCTAGCATATATTTTCCCTTCTAAAAACTCTAAAGTATGCTCACTGGTATGGAATTTACGTCGATTGAAGAAGTGATCTCCGAAACTGAGGACAATTTGGAAGAATAGAGCAAATCGTGCATCTCAAATGGTATAGAAAAGTTAATAATGTGTAATGATACCTTAGACCATGTCATGTGAGACAATCCGTGGGTCTACATATTTTGTTATTCAATTTTAGGGCCTTCATTAGATTTTTGAGTCAGTAATCTTCTGATACTACGTGACATTACATAGGTAAGTTATGTTGCGTATTAAGGGAACCCCACCCATTCTAGAATTTAATTTTTCAAGATTTTCAATGGGTTGGTAAATCAATACTAATGCTTGTTAAGGTTTGTAACTTTGCACATATACATATATTTGAAGATTTAAAAGAGAAGAAAAATAATTTACAAAAAAATTTTGTTATTGTTTTGTTGTTGTTTTTTGTAATTAAAGAAAAGTCCTTATTTTTGATGACGGGCACTGCAACATCGGAATCCGAAAATTCCAACGGTGTTAGAAAGAGTACATGTCTGGCTCTCGTATGAACTAGGATTATTGACTTCGCTCTAAAATTAACAAAATGACGGACCTTTGAAAAAATATTTTTGGAAAATCGCCGATTTTTGACCAAAAACCAAGTTAAAATAGCTAAACACTCACAGAGAAACGTGTAAAAATTTGGAATCGATTGGATTATTAGTTTTTGAGTTATCGTGCCCGCCATTCGCAAAAGAGAAAAAAGTTTGAGAAGCCCTTTAGCCGTCACTTGATGCTGATACAATAAACCGGCTATATTTTCAAGAGTTCTTGAGATTTTCACTTGAAATTTTGTAGGGACATTCTTGAATTAGTGCAGAATCGAATTAAATAAAAAAAAAAAAAAAAATGACCCCGAGAATGGGGGGTCCCCTTTTTCTTTGTTCGTAAAATTACTTTCCTTGTTTTGCAATGATTATGAGAGTAAGTAGTTGGTCAGGAGCTTGTGCCGGAAGGTCAATAGTATAATTTAGTAGACGGATTATCGAATTGTTAAACAACACGAATGTTTACCATTAAATGAAGATACGCAAAGAAACAATAATAAGTTTTCCTCGTTCATATCATAGAAGAGAAAATCTATTTTTCGAACCTTTAACGCCAATAATATTTTTATTTCGAAGTTTCCCCATCATTTCATTTGAGGGCTATTAAAATGTTATTGCAAAATTTTAAAATTAAAAAAGTTTTTTTTTTTTCGAAAATATTGACATAACCACAAAATATGACGAAAAAACACAAATATTCATTACATTTGTTAATACGTTTAAGCTACGCTGAAAAATTTACACAATTCGGTTGTGGAAATTTCAACAGCACCGGCAACAACCAGATAAGTTCATGAAAATTACAAAACCGAATATACAACGATATGGGAAAAATTTGTAGCTAGTGACTGACCTTGCAACAATAAGCAAAGCAACAAAAAACAAAGAAATTAAAAATAAAACAAGTAAACAAAATGATGAAATGTTGATACCCTGCATTATTCGGAAAACTTTAGACCTATATGTCCCCAGCAAAAACCTTATACCCTCTACACAGCCACTTTTGTCGTTTAATAGGACTTAAAAAGATATTAAATATTATGTAATACATTTTAACCAGGAAAAACGGACAGGAGAACAAGGGAAGTGTTTCCTATATTCACAATAAATATTCTCGATTTATGATCAGCAGAATTTTTCGTTCTATAGATGAAGTTCTATCGATGTAGCAGATTTTCTACATAAGTATATGATAAAAAACAGGAGCTTTTGAGGCGGTATTGGAAGGTCTATACAGAGAGTATATTAATCGCTGAAAGAAAATATGTTTCTAGATGCCAAATTCATTCCATACAAAATTTAATAACAGTATTGTAACTACTCAACTATGTAAAATATTTTAATCTTTATATCTTCAAATACTACAAAAACCTGCGATGGACAATTAAAAACATTTAGTACAACGCTGTTGCAACAATAAAGTCATAACTAATGAAAATAAAAACGAAAAAAAACATTACAATTAAAATATTACGCATGGCTTAAAATAATGACCCCTAACACACATACACCGAGAAAAAAAGAGGGGGACCTGTTACTAAGTTAATCTTTCGAGCAGTAAACAAAACCAAAACATTATGGATACATAAATGAAATAAATTTATATTTTTTATAGGGTCGAGTTTTGTTTGATTCCGAAATAAACACACACACACATTCGTGCAAAAATTAAAACCGAAACTGGAGAACTCAAAATAGATTGACAACCTTCATGTTCCACGCTCAAACTTTAGTCACTACATTATGCCTATCTCTTTACTTCTTTATTTTTATGATTTTAGGTTTTCTTCAGTTCTAAAGCTCCACAGTTTCATCTATCATTCCATCATTGTCTCTGTAGATTCGTTAAGCATATTTGCAAGAATATGTGATGAATATTTTTTGTATATCATAACAACTGACCATTGTGAATAAAAACAAAATTTCATAAAATATTCTGATTAACATAAATTATAATAATGCAAAAACATAAAATATAATAATACAAAAAATATTTTGTAGATTTCAATTCGAACTAGGCGGATTCATTCATACGACTTAGTGTTTATTTTAAAAAATTCCACTACCTTAACGGTAAAGTTAATACTTTCGATTTTTAGCTGCTAAAATGTAGGCTACTAATTTTATAGTTATATGGAGGCCACACCATTGCGTGGACCTGAGTCGGTATTGATCTGCAAAACGGCAAAGTTTGGCAAAATAAGTTGAAAATAAGTGGCTATAAAAACAATATAAGCGGAACAGTATAGTCGAACGGGGTATACCATATGATACCCTGCACAACTAAAACTTAACTTTAATTTTGTACGGAGTTTATTCCCGATCCTTGGCAAATTTCAAGCACGCGTTGATTCTAGGCAACGATAAATAGCAGCTCCATTACCTACGCTATAGCGCAGATCAATCATCTACTTAGCTGTTATAAAACAATGATAAACGAATGTAACAAAAGTTTTAAATCTACCACAGACCTGGATTTTTCAAAAAAATATGTTTTGAAATCCATCAAAGGCGTGGATTTTTAAATAATATTTTTGGAAGTCCATCGATGGCCTAGATTTTTAAGTCCATCAAAGGCGAGGATGTTTTAAAATAAATATTTAAGTCCACTAACGTCGCGAATTTTTTAAAATTATTAAGTCCACTAAAGTCGTGGATTTTTTAAAAAAGGCATTTTTCAAGGACTATCTGAAAGCCTGGAGGTATAAGCTATAAGCATTCATTTGAAAATATATTTTAAAAGGACTATCAGAGAAATAAGCGTATTTTTTAAATAATATTTTTCAAGGACTTTTAGAGCTACAAGCGTAAATTTGTTAGTACCGATGTTTTTCAAGGACTACCAGAGCTATAAGCGCGTTTTTTATGTAATAATGTTCAAAGACTATCAGGGCAATAAGCGTGGATTTTTAAAAATTATTTTTGAAGGAATATTAGAGCTATAAGCGCGGATTTTTCAAATCGTATTTTTCAAGGACTGTCAGAACTACAAGCGTGGATTTTTCAAAGCATATTTTCATGGACTATCAGAATTACAAGCGTGGAATTTTCAAGGACTATCAGAACTACAAGCGTGGATTTTTTTAAACCATATTTTTCAATGACTATCAGAACTACAAGCGCGGATATTTCAAATCGTATTTTTCAAGGACTGTCGGAACTACAAGCGTGGATTTTTTTAAATCATATTTTTCAATAACTATCAGAAGTACAAGCGTGGATTTTTTAAATCATATTTTTCAATGACTATCAGAACTACAAGCGCGGATTTTTCAAATCGTATTTTTCAAGGACTATCAGAACTTGAAGCGTGGATTTTTAAAATCATATTTTCAAGGACTATCAGAACTTGAAGCGTGGATTTTTAAAATCATATTTTCAAGGACTATCAGAACTACAAGCGTGGATTTTTCAGATCGTATTTTTCAAGAACTTTCGGAATTACAAGCGTGGATTTTTTAAAATCATATTTTTCAATGACTATCAGAACTACAAGCGCGGATTTTTTAAATCAAATTTTTCAATGACTATCAGAACTACAAGCGCGGATTTTTCAAATCGTATTTTTCAAGGACTGTCAGAACTACAAGTGTGGATTTTTCAAATCATATTTTCAAGGACTATAAATGTTATTTTTTATATATTTTTAGGGGCTATCATAGCTATAATCGTGGATTTTAAATATAATTTTTAAGGACTATCAGAACAAAAGCGTGGATTTTTAAATAATATTTTTTTAAGGATTATCAGAACTACAAGCGTGGATTTTTTAATAATTGTTTTACAGGTTTATAATTTTTTAAAACGTGGTTATTTTTGAATAGTTTTTTGTAAAAAAAACAGAGCTTTAAGCATGGATTTTTATGAATAATATTTTTCGATTTTTTTCGGTTCGCTCTCCAAAAAGAAATAAGTCATTTACTTAGTTTCATAGTTCCAATTAGTTCAATCGTTCATTGATATATGGCAGTTATGTCGGTCAGAGAACGAGAAGAATGAATGTAGCGAAAGGAACTCTGTGAAATACAAACAAAAAGGAACGACTGGAGTAGCATAAACTAGATGAACGAAAGAACCCGAAGTAGTACCGATCGTTCCTTTTGCGGAGTAGTTCTTTTGAAATAGTTCGTTCCGGAACAAACCGACTCTGTAGAATACAATTAGTTCAATCGTTCATTGATATACGGCAATTATGTCGGTCAGAGAACGAGAAAAACACATGTACCGAAAGGAACTCTGTGAAAAAAAAAACAAAAAGGAACGACAGGAGCAACATGAACTAGATGAACTAATGAACCCGAAGTAGTACCGATCGTTCTTTTCGCGGAATAGTTCATTTGAAATAGTTCGTTCCGGAACGACCCGACTCTGAAGAATACTTCTGTGTTTCATAAATTGTTTTTTTTTGGAATTTTTAATTTTTAAATTCCATTTGTGGTATTGACGAAGTAAACAAACATAACTTCTTTTGAACTCTTAACCTTTATGTAAACACACATAGAAGTAGTAGAACATTCCCCAAAAAATTTGTTTTACCCCTCCCACATTTAACAAATGTATTATGCTACCTGCCATTTCTTTCAATAAACATTACTTTCACTTCAACGCTCTTTCTTTGTAAGTCACCTTCACACACGTCACTTCCCTCATACCACCTCTTTCCACCATCACACAAAATTTATTCAGGTGTTAAACATAAACAAACAAACATAAAAAAATCGAAACAAAAGAAACCTCATCGTCATTATAATGATCATCACCATCGCCCTCAGCGTTATAGTAATCGTCATCAATAGCAATAACAACAACCGAATTGACTTCCAAAAAAAAAAAATCGAGAAATCATAGTTGAATGGCCTCTTTGTTTTGACTGCAAAATAAGACAAACAACAAAAAGGTACAACAACAACAAAAATAACAAATAATGCCGAACAATAATCAATAACAACAGAACGTGTTCAAAAAATTACAACAACCAAACAAATTTTGATAGACCCTTAGCAATAAGTTATTAATTTATTAAAGCACCAACAAAAAGAAACTTAAAACAAGGAACTAAGAAAAAAAAATAAAAGCAAATCATAATTGGAAGACCTATACACAAAAATAAAAATAATAATATCACCATAAATAGTTTAACATAACAAACTTGTAGAGCAAAAACAACAACAACAAATGATGAATAAAATATTTAACGCTTCCCAATACGTCAGACAGAATTAAAATATAACAACAACAAAAATATTGTGTGGAGTTAGCAATGACTGCGACCATATACTCCGCGATTAGCATTATGCGGAAGTAAATGCTGAATAGCCAGTCAGTCAGCCACCATAGAGCGGAGGTAGGTAGGTGCCTGTGGCGGCGTTTTGCGTTATAATGATGTCTTGATGACTATGATGACTTCGTGGTGTTGTTGTTGATATGCTAATTTCGCAGAAGCATGCAAATTATGCCAAAGTTTCCATCCACATTGACAAACTATCCAATTGACCACCATCACGACCACCGAACGAACGACCGACCAACTAACCAATCGAACTATAACTCATCGTCACACACATTGCGTGAGGGGAATACACAAATAGATTTCATTTTGTTTTGATTTTGGAAATCATATGGTCTGTAATACCAGCCGGTTGGTGTGAATGTTCGGAAGGTATGAGAACTAATGCCATAATTTCGATTTCTTAGGAATTTACTCTTGGGTTTTATGATATTTTTGGGGAATGACTTCTAGGAGGTCTGTGAAAAAAATATTCCATTGTGATACCTTTCCATTGTGATGGCATTCTGGCCAAGGGAGGCCCTGGATAGAATCGTGCATTTCATTTTTCATTTTGTTTTTATTTTGGAAATCATATGGTCAGCAATCCCAGTAGGTTGGTGTGAATATTCGGAAGGTATGAGAACTAATGCCATAATTTCGATTTCTTATGAAATTACTCTTGGTATTTATATTTTGGGGAATTCTTCTACAAGGTTTGTGAAAATATGCCAATTACAAAGGACCTGTGATACTTTTCAGATGTTCTGTATATATGAAGAACTTCTATAAACCGCCATTTTATCCATGGGAAGCAGTATACAACAGTTCCATAGCAAAAATACAATATTAATTAATAAATTTGGTTCGTTTCGCGACGTACTAGTTCAAAACAACTATTCCCCAAAAGGATCGATCGGCACTAGCTCCAGTTCTTTCGTTCATCTTGTTCAATTGCTCTCATTTACTTTATTGGAAACCAAATGGTCAGCAATCCAGCCGTTTGGTGTGATTTTTCGGAAATGCCATAATTTCGATTTCTTAAGAAATTACATTCGATTTTTATGATATTTTGGGAAATGATACCCCATCTAACTTCTAGGAAGTCTGCAAAGTATTCCACCTACAAATTACCGACACCTTTCAGAAATTTCGTATAAATGTAGAACTTTTATAAAATAGGCATTCTATACATAGAAGGTCCTGTGTAGCTTTCCCATAGAAAGAAGACACGGTGCAGTTATAAGAGTGAGTTCCTTCTGCAATATAATAGTTCAAACATTTTTCTTAAAAGGGAACGATCGGTACTAGCTCATATTATTTTTTGTTTATCTACTTCATTTTGTTGCAGTGGTTCCATTCCAAAAAACTAGCTGAAAGAGAGCAATTTCAGCTAGGATTTTTCATCCAATCGTTCATCAAGATTTTACCGCTGACCGAATTAATTGATATAGGTTTATACAGCTTTTCAATACAAATAAAACGAGTTGGGTTGCGTTCCGGAATGAACTAGTTCAAAAGAACTATTCCGCAAACAGAACGATCGGAACTAGATTCCGTAATATCAATTATCTAGTTCTTTTGATACATTCGATTGCTGTTACTCGATCGATCACCCAGTGCATTTTCGTCCAATCCTTAATTTAGTTCTTCCCGTTCATTGACCGAATTAACTGACATGTAGCAATGAACGATGGAACTAAAATGAACTAAATAAATTACCTAGTTCCTTTTGTGGAGAGAAGAAAAAAAAATTAAAAAAATTAATCGCTTCAGGAACTAAATTGCCCACCTATTTCAATTGTCAGTTAACTTTTTAACTTCATTTTAATTTTACATACATGGCCTGTTCCCATAAAACGTTTCATATTTACAAATGAAAAATCGAAATTCAAATAAAAATTGCACTTCCGCTTATGTTTTCCTGAAGTTTAGAATATATTCTCTATAAACTATAACTTTTCTGATCTTTTTTAGCCTGCTAAAACTCAAAAATTCAGCTTAAGATTCTCTAACATTTTTCCGATTAGTTTTCGAGTAATCGGCACAAACTCTAAAAGAATTTTTTTTGTGCAATAAAATTAAAACACCATCACAATTCGGCATTCAAACCGAAAACTCGCGCAGAGTTGTTGCTGGGAAGGTGCCAATAATAATAAAAGTAACGATGTAGAGCATACATAGTCAAGCCCCGTAGTCATTCTTCGATCGTGAGCAAGCATCTCCTACAGATAGGGATATCATGGCATCTGTATACGAGGGTATGTCAGTAAGCACGCAGTCAACAAGCAAAAATCAATATGAGTTTAAAAATCAACCTTTCGGGACACGCGGGAATTTAAACCCGAATTCCGAATCTAAACACGAGAGTAAGACCAATATACCGGAATCAGAATGGCGGAGGAGCGAACATGCTGATAAGATGATGGAATAAGTGAGTAAAGACATTGCTAAGTTTACGACAAGAAAGAATCAATTATATGGGCTATACAAGGGCAGAATCTGGCCAGGATGAACCGGAGGGTATTCCCTTAAAAAACAAGGAAAAAGGTACAAAGAAACATAAAGATACTACACTGAGTACCGGCGGGTGCCGCTGATTTTCCCACGAGTCTACCACTTAAAAAAAAAAAACATGGAAAAATACACAAAGAAACATAAAATTAAAATGCACTGAGTACGGGCGGGTGCCGGAGTAGCGTAGATAGAGGAAGTAAACAAAGAACCGCGACAAGAGAGAAACATGGAGCATAATGGTGAATTTCGTCCAGGACAAACCATAGAAACACGAGCAATTAGCACATTGGTGCCTATAAGGATAGGCCTTGTCATTCCTCTACATTTTCCGAAGCGGATCAGGTTTCCAGAAGATCAAGCGAATGCCCAATACTCAAAGAAGAAGCTTTCAACCCAAAATTTTTAGACTATTGGCAGCAAAGTTCGATGTAATGCTCTTGTAAATTAAAAACGAAGCCTGTTAGGAGATGGATCAGGGAATCAGGGAATGCAAGTGAGATTATCTACTATTAGAATTTGAGTTTTTAAAGAGCATAGAGGCCTTGATCCATAAGCGTGACCGTCGATCATTTTATTATTTACACAATTTGAAACTTATGAATTGGATCAAGGTATTTACCTTTGATGTTCGCCTTTAATGTGTAAAGTAATAAATTTACGAAATTATGTTTACAAAAAATTGAAAGAACGTAAAATGAACTAAAGAACTAGACCCAGTTCCTATCGTTCCTTTATTTGAATATTTCCAATGAACTAGTTCGTTTCGGAATGACACCTTTGGTCTGCAGACCAAAACACTGCCGTTGAAGTAGGAAGTCTTCCACAGGGAGAAGGACGAAGAAGTGACTGTCCTTGTAGTAGACATGCACAAGTCCTCAACCCATATAACTTTTAGGACATGTTCTATCCTCTAAGAAAACGAAATACCAAATTATAGACTCAGTGCAGATCCTTTATATGTCGGTAATTTTAAACGGAGATTTCGAGTTCTGTGAATGACGAAATCCAATCAAATTTTATAAAAACAATTTTTGGGGACAGTTGACTTAGCAACGACCTAATGATCGATTTATTTATTTGTATTTACGTTTTTGCATTTTATTTAATTAATTTTTTATTATAGTTTATTGACTTTATTGTTAAATAAGCACGTACATACACAACAAGTACTAGTATTATTTGCGAAAATTAAACAAAAAGGACAGTAAACCTTATGGTCAACCGAAAATTTTTCGCATATACGAGGAGGTATACATATAAACACATTTTAAATAACCAATTACATTTATAGAATCGGAGACATTCAAAAAGCTAAGGCATCATAGCTTTGTAAAGGTTATAATAATTTCAAAACTTTATGAAAATGAAAAGAGTTCTATCTTCAAAGAAAAATTTTAAATCTTAAAAAACTTCCGATTTTCTGACAAATCTGGCTCAATAAAATATGAATAGTACGTGTCATAAATTGTGACAATCATTTAATATGAGCGTGCGTAGAATATCATATTTAAAGTATTATTTTATCGCCACAATTTCCAATTGTTATAAGTTTGTCAGATATATTTAAAAAATATTACGCACAAAAGCTCATATTTTGTTCCCAGACAACAAAATAAGTACGTGCTTAGAAGCACGCTTTGTGGAGGAAGTACTTATCACAGCTATGCCAAACACAAGTGTTCTATTGTTGTAAGACAAACTTAGAAAATAGCACACAATATGTTCAAGCCGAGGGCATATTCCGAAAGTAGATTTCGATCGTAATCATACAATGATTGCTCCACAGAAATTAAATCTGAAGCGGATCAACTCTAGTTTTATGCATATTTTATTTGCTATAGTATAAACACATACGTTTTATTAATCATTTAAATGCAGCTCTTATTTAAATATTTGAAATTGACGGTTAACTATGTAAATATTTTGTAAATAATACTAAAAACTACATCTCTGTATCTACTACATTATTACACAACCAATACTAAACGCGGATCTTGCTTCTCATAAGTAGTACCTAAGCTCAATCAAATTTCAATAAAATCGCTACACTCCGAGTCCTGGACCGCCCGCCTCTAATTCGTTTATGCGAACACTGAAGGCTTCAGATCATTACCCACGCTTGCCCAAGTTGATGGACTCAGATCATAAGCTGGAGGTAGTTCATAAACAAGGAGTAGCCAACATTATTGTAAATCTTGTTGTTGTGAGTTTCTTCACTGGTGCTCAACGTGAGGCCGGCTTTATTGACACCCAACGTCGAGTTTCTTCACTGGCACCCAACGTGGGGCAAGTCTCATTGATACCCAAGGAGCTTTCTTCACTGGCGCCCAACTCAGTGGCCATGAACTACTACCTATAAGTAAAAGCCGAGGACAACACCAACAAGTCAGACGGCCTTATTTATAGACGCCCAACGAATTGGTCACGAATAACGACACAAAGATAGAAAAAGGAAAATACCAAAAGCAGAAAGCCAATTCCAACAACTGATCCAGGCAATGCAGAACGAAAACCGGACGCGTTCGTTTTGCATTGTACTTGCGTTTTCGGGGGCAGAGAAATGCCGCCTCAGTTGAAGAATTTGTGACATCCAGAGACATCGAGTCCATCTCAGACGCCGACACAGTAAACGAGTTGCAGCTTCTATTGGAAGATTATGCAGTTCGGAGAAAAAATGGTATTTTTGCAGAATCACCATGTACCATATCGTTTGCAGTTCTGTTCTAGGGGGAGAAGGCGTATACCTGACCTACCAACTCCCAGAAAGATATGATGACAACGAGAACGCCATCTTCATTACTGAATCAATACCAGATTCCACAACCATTTATTACTGTTGCATCATCGGGACGATTTCAGCATCAGAGGGGGAGACTGAAGCGGATCAACTCCAGTTTTATTCATATTGTATTTGATAGTATAAACACATACGTTTTATAAATCATTTAAATGCAACTCTTATTTAAATATTTGAAATTAACGGTTAACTATGTAAATATTTTGTAAATAGTACTAAAAACTACATCTCTGTATCTACTACATTATTACACAACCAATACTAGACGCGGATCTTGCTTCTCATAACTAGTACCTAAGCTCAATCAAATTTCAATAAAATCGCTACACTCCGAGTCCTGGACCACCCGGCTCTAATTCGTTTATGCGAACACTGAAGGCTTAAGATCATTACCCACGCTTGCCCAAGTTGATGGACTCAGATCATAAGCTGGAGGTAGTTCATAAACAAGGAGTAGCCAACATTATTGTAAATCTTGTTGTTTTGAGTTGCTTCACTGGTGCTCAACGTGAGGCCGGCTTTATTGGCACCCAACGTCGATTTTCTTGAAATCGAAATATTCATGAATTAGAATTTAAAAACGAGATATGGACGAACGGGCCTGTTCCTCGTATATCTCACATTTTAGGCACAAACTAGAAAATCTTCATTTGGAAATTTTAAGTGTCTCTTCATTAAAAATAAATCAAAAATAGTCACGTTTTTTAACTTTAAGGTATAAATGAAAATCACCTTTTCTATCGTAATTAAGAATAATAACAGAAGAAAATCATTCTTCCTATTATTAACTAATTTCCGTAATTACCACTAATTGTTATCCGATCACATTTGCAATCTTAATCCACTTGTGTATCTCCACCATTGAAAACTGCATTCCAATCTAGAGAAAACACCTTTGCACATTTTTTGTTCGAATTCAATCCACTGACATTATTTATTTAATAACTTATTCTAGAATTTGTTTTTTATTTGTCAAAGGTAAACAATTATCATAAATGTTTATTTAATATACCACTGCCTATAATTTTGTTTATTTGCTATTTGTTAGTTTAGATGTTTGGGTGTGTGTGCCGGTATCGGTGTTAAGTGTTAAACTAAAGTACGAGTATTTACAACAAATATTGACTTATAACTGTTTAACACAGGAGATCAACATCAATATGAAGTTCAAGTGAAAGTTTTCTTTTTTTCTGTGAATCAGTAGCACACAGCAGATGTTAGAATGGGGTTTTTGGAATCTGGACTACTGAGATATAAATATGTATACAGATGAAATATGTATACAGATGGTTCCTTCAAGTTTGCGGGTTTTTTCTAATACAAAAAATAAATTTTTATATCACAAAGCCATATTAAAGCAAACTCAATAATATTTTTGGACGGTAATAAAATATTGGTCCCTTCGAATTTGAGGCCCCTTTTTTCTAATACAAACATTAACTTGTTGTAATATAAACTTAGTGGAACATTTGGCAGAATGCTAAGCGATGAGCCAAAATTCCAGCGGAGAATTATTTAAATCAGGTATTCGTATATTTATAAAAATCGGCTTACATCCCTTCCAGATAAAATGCATCCTCCTGACAAAACAGGAATGGCAGAGGACAATGAAAACACTAAATTAGCAAGGACACTAACCACTATTCAAAAATCAAAGAGGGATTGATTCTATTATAACGATAGATGACAGTCCCCTCATCTAGGACATGCTACAGCAGATCAATCATATAATTAGCTAGTATTAAAACTATGAAATAATTAACGAAACTAACAAAAATACTAATAGAGTACGATGTTAATGCGTTGTGGAAGACTTCACCACTTTGGGTATATTCAACAGATAAATCCTAACAGACGTCGCATTTTTAAAGGTCCAGTAAAATGAAATTGGATCCATAAACATGTCATTCTGCAATTCATTACGCTGTACCAAATTTCGTGCAAACTGAAAGATATTAAGGGACTTTGGTACAACATTTACCTTAAATCGGACGAAAATATATACGGATCTATATCTAAATCTGAACCGATTTTCAGGAAACTTATCACACATCATTCTAGACCTAATTCATTACGCTGTGCCAAATTTCGTGCAAATCGAGAGATATATATAGGGACTTTGGCGCAGCATTTACATTAAATCGGACGAAAATATATATGGGAGCTATATCTAAATCTGAACCGATTTTCAGGAAACTTTCGTGCAAATCGAGAGATATATAGTGACTTTGGCGCACCATTTACATTAAATCGGACGAAAATATATATGGGAGCTATATCTAAATCTGAACCGATTTTCAGGAGACTTAACACACATCATTCTAGACCTAATTTATTACGCTGTGCCAAGTTTCGTGCAAATCGAGAGATATATAGGGACTTTGGTGCACCATTTAAATCGGACGAAAATATATATTGGAGCTATATCCAAATCTGAACCGATTTTTCCCAATTTCAATAGGGTTCGTCCTTGGGCCAAATAAGTGACCTATGCCAAATTTCATCCAAATCGGATCATAAATGCGACCTGTACTTTGTTCAAAAAATACCTGGACGGACGGACATGTGTAAATCGACTCAGAATGTGATTCTAGGTATATTCTCAAAAGGAACCATGTTTCTATCTCGTTTCCTTTTGCCTGTTACAAACATATGAACAAAGACATAATACCCTGTACCACAGTGCGGTGAAGGGTATAAAAACATTTAGATATGTTCACGAACATCTTTCGTTTTCAAGGCTAGATTGTTTTTCACAGATTAGGTCAATATATGATTTGATGGTTCAATTGGTACCACTGTACATTCTGCCAATGAACGGGAAAATCTAGACGAATGATTGAATCAAAAGGAACTAGTGAACGAGATCAAAGTGAACGACTGGAGGGACCAAATGAATGAACAAATCGGACCCAGTACGGATCGTTGCTTATGCGGAATAGTTCTTTTGAACTAATTCGATTCGGAACCAAGCAAATATAGCATTTGGGAAAAATATCATGTCGATATATTTAAGAACTGAAACTTCATTCGGAAAAAGAGTACAGAAATACCATGATATGATAACCAAATATTTTTAAGGGAACATTACGTTAAGTAAATAGTTTAATGTTCTGGGCCGATCAATTTCCTGTGAGGATATATGAATTTAAAAATGTATGTAGTCAAATCCTCTTCGATTCAGGACATCATACATATCAATGAGCAGTTGAAATGCTCGAGCAGAATTCAGTCTAATTAAATATTTGGTAGGAAATATTATCAATGTTGGTTCATGATTAACCGAATTGGCAACTCTAGTTTAATATTTTGGATTCCTATCAACATATTATCAATATCGGTCTATGATGAGGTATAGTCTCAATATAATGGAATCCCTTAATTTTCGATATTTTGAGGTATTATAACTTTGTGTAGCCGCGAAATATTAGCCCTAAACCCACCTTTACATCACCATGAAGATTGGTATACTATCTTCATATATCGAATAGCTGAGTTGATCTAGACATGTGTGTCCGTCCAATCCGGACCATTCTTCACGAAATTTTGCATGTAGAATGTATTCTGGCCAATGAAGACCCCTATTGTTTTTGGTAATGATCGGTTAATATTTTGAGGATGTGTGGAAGCTCTAGAGGCCACAATTATGACCCGAACATCGCGAAATTTTACATGGAGAAGGAGTCAAAGAATATACATGCCTATATTAATAATGATCGGTCAATATTTAGCGGGTTAAATGGAGTCTGACATGTGTCAGAAAAATTACTACATTTGTATTCCATGACGTATATATTTACTCCTGAAGGACATAGACCCGAGAAGTTGATAGTATATCCTAGATTGATACCAATTATATTGTTGTATGTACTCGTTTGTGGGAGAATTACTATTTCCCTACTAGATGTTGGAAATGTCGCGCTGAACGCTTTGAAATTTTACATAAAGTTCCAGTTATGATGAAGGACGGCGCCTATAATTTTCGGTGATGTTAAGAGGATATTAAGGTGGTGTAATAAACCGAAAACTTTATTTTTGTCAGATTTTCTAGTCGCTCTCGAAAATCCACGGTGAAAGAGATTTGTTTAGATGATCGGCCAATATTCCAATTTTTTTGTGTGTAAATATTCACCTCGGGATAATTAGATTTGGAAAATATGGCAGGGTTAGAAAGTGGAACTGTTGACATATAACCGGTCACAAAGGTGCACATATTGCGAAATATTACCCAGGCCCAGAATATAGGACCACAGAAAGATTGATTTTTGTGGTAGTTTTGTCGGGTATCATATGGTCGACCCCGTCGGACTATACTGCCCCGCTTTAATATTTGGGATTCTCATTAGCCGGGGAAACTTCCTACCAACAATTATATATGTATCGTCGATCTTTAGGTATAGCCCTTATATAAAGGTCTAACCCCATTACAGTTATTTTGATGGTCCTAGGGGCATTTTCCACACGAATTGACCATATCTTAGAATTACGTAGAGAGTATTACAGTATGACCTGTGTACATTGGTATTTCCAATTTTCAGTCTGCAATTTACTATGACGTAGCCCTCATATAGAAGAATTGAACCAAACTTTACTTACATAGTTGGCTCGAGACAAAACATTTTTTCCATAAGCCGAACTTAAAAAAGATTTCCCGGCGCGTCGATCTTGGGCGCATTTTATCCAATTTGAAAGACCATATTTTGATATGTCATCCTCCACTTGATTTTTTCCATTGAATTCGTGGCCTTCCCCTTCTGCTTGAACCATCAGTAGGCTCGCTTTTATATGCCTTTTGAGCTGTGATATCCTCATTCATTCGTACAGCTCCATACGATTAATTATGCCATTTGACGCCGATATTCACCGTCGACGCAGATCTTTCGGAGAATTTTTCTCTCAAACACTTTGCACAATTTAATATTTTAATCAAGCCTTTATAATTTTGGAAGATCGGACTAATCGGTCCACTGCTTTGGGTACCACCCGAACAAAGGGTAAACATTTTGAATTTTTGTACATTTCATATGAAGCAAACGGAACATAAAATTGTATCCAAACCTTGTACATATTTTTAAATAAGTCCAAATCGATTCCGAAGGTGGGACCCATCGGTCTACTATATCAAGTACCTCCCCCCACAAAGTGTTAACATTTTGAAATTTTTTAATTCTATATCAAGTGGATGAAATGCCGAAACTTTATAAATCGTAATAATTTCACAAAACCTACATTAAATCCTGAAATCTTTTAAGGCAACTTCATCGGGTAACTCAGCAGAGTTGGTCAACTATTTGATAAAGCGAATAGTATATATTGGTCTGTCATGTTTAGATCACATAGGATTGGTGTAAACATGACTCATATATTTATATTAATTATAGATTTAGTGCATTTATGGGTTATATAGGTCTACCATCTCTGGTATCTCCTCCATAAACTGGCACTAGACAGTAATTTCGTACGCCTCCCCCAACCATAGCCTTAATTTATATATCTGTGGGCAATATCGACTGTCACTTTTTATTTTATTTAATTGCTATTTCATAAGAATAATTTATCACCATGATTTGACAATTATTAGGGATTTTCACATACCGGAACGGTCTATTAATCTGTGTATTTCTGAGAAATAGTTCATGAAATGCATAGCGAATATTAAATAAATTTAAATCCAATATGTATATCTATATTAACAAACAAATGCAGTGTAAAGGGTGAATCATTCGAATGCGTTCTGAATTAAATAAAAATGTGATTAACATTTCCATTGTTACAAATAAACAAAGGGAAAATGAAACTGAACAAGTGCAGTGAAAAAGAAGGTCATCGTTAGAGTTCAAATATCAGATTCCTACACCAATAAAAATTTCTCTCATCTATTTACAGTAGACCACGGATATAAGAAATTCTCATAAAAAACACGTACATAAGAAAATGTGTCACCCATATAAGAAAACAGTTCATTATATAAAATATAGGAAAATAGGCTTGAGTGTAACGAACCTTATATACGGTTAATATATTCTAACCCTATCGATTTTTAATCAGGTTACACGTGATTTGAAAAAAAAAACCATGTAAAGCGGCTAGTTAACCTCCTCTATGAGGACTTATTTGACATATATGTAATTGAATTGAGAGAATTTAGATCTATTGGATTTAATAAATACGGTACGGTACGGTTCATTTTAATAAATTAATATATAAAAAAGTTATGTATTATCTTAAGATGTTTTCATTTTAGAAATCATGTACAGTTTTTTTCCTATAATTTTATTTGCGTATTAATTGAAATAATTAACAATATTTCATATTGTTTATGTGATTAATTGCATTTATTCCACATTATGCATTGCTGTCAATGAGAATTTTAATCTATTGGGTGTTTATTGTATGTATAAGTATATGCGTTTGAAGTTTTATTTATGAATATATTTAAATGATAATCAGTAAATGAATTTATATACACACAATTCAATTCATTCCTTTCTCCCCTTCTGAATATGATTGTTAAATGCTTATAAATTGCCGATATTTATTTCATTTGTACTTCGTTCCCTTGTAATTCGCCCATGTGTGTTAAAAATCTCATTATCGTCGAATACTTCTTTGTAAAGCTAATGAGAACTGCGAATAATAGGCGTGTTTTTGTCATGTAAAAATAATGATGGATTTTATTTTAGATACTTCTACAATTGTGACAAACCAACAATTAATTGGAAAATTGTTAAAATAAAGAGACATTGGTCATAGAAATCGATAAACATTACCCGTTTTTATTTATTAAGTGCGGACATATTTGTTATTATATCATTTTTACAATTGCCGTAGGAAACTTAAAAGCCCTTATATATTTATGTACCACCTTGGGTTCTGTTATGGTAGATACTCATTTACATTCAAATTAGAAGAGGAGTGAGAACGCTTTGGTAGAGTTGAAGGTGTTACCAGACGTCTGCAAAAAACGCTGGGACTCTTGTGCCACTCAATCTCTTCTTGCGTTTAATGTGATGACCCCTTGGGTTCTGTTATGGTAGCAACTCCTTTCTAATTTACGGATTATTTTACATATACTTGTAAATAATTCATATGTTTTATTTATCTGTTTGCAATTTTATAGTTTTGTTAATTTTCTCTCTTCTTTCTATATTCTCACAATTTCTAAACCACAATTATTATCCAATTAACATTTGAGAAGTGCCACCAAAACTTGTCCATATGTCTGCAAATGCAAACATATGTCAGTCAGTTAAAAAAAATATTTCCTCGTTTAAATTTGTTATTAACGCATTCCATGTACGGCTATCAATAGCTATCTTCTCAAAAAAAATAATAATAAATAAATAAGAATACGGTAAACAGATGGTGCTTAGAAATCTTCATATTCTAGCAAAGCCTCAAGCTATAATCGAACAAAGAGAGCTCTGTTAATCAACCACTTCAAACTCAACATATTTTGGATGTATATTTTGTTTTCAAATGAAAGTCTGAAAAAGCAAATCGAAACAGGTTTAAATAAAATCACAACATTACTAATTAAAATTAAATTGCTTTGGCTGTTGTAAAAAGGGTAATACAAATGTTAATGTCTAATTTTATAGTCAATAAATGTGTTTAAATAAAATATACCCAGGGTATGAAAGAGGACCTTTTGAAGTTAGAACCATTGAAGGGGCAGGATCACCCAATGAGGTCGAAAAATTATATGAGGACTAATCCAAAATGTGCACCGATATTGAACAGTTTTGGTAGGAAGATTTTACATCTAATGAAAATCCAAAATAAACCAGTAAGGAGAGTTCAAAAGTCGGACGGGCCGTTTATATGGTACCACTTGGGTACATACAAAAGATGCTCATATGTACAATATACTGTAGATAAAGCAAACGTAGTACCCTCCAACCATTGAAATGAAATCGACAGTAATTAAATATGTTAACTACATAGATAGTTGAACAAATTTAGTTTAATTAATGGGAATTCTCTGATAAATTGCATGTCAATCGGGCAGACTTGGGTTCGTTGGTTTACCATTTGTATACAATTATATATGGGAGCTATATCTAAATCTAAGCCGATTTCAACAAAACTTCACGTGCGTCAACCTGCTCCAATTCCAATACGTTGTGCAAAATGTTATTTCAACCTTGGCAGTTTGGTGTACCAAACTAAATTTTATTCTGATAAATTTTATATGAGCAATGCTTGGAATCATGACACGCTATCGGCAAATCACCCCTAACCCCGTTCAGTACGTTTTTCTCCAGGACCTGATTGAACATCACACCACATATTTGGACAATTTTATTAATGCCGTATAATCTCCTCATACCATTACTGATAAGCCCCCATGCTTAACTGTGTTATTAGTATTTCTGGGGTTAAATTCCTGCAGTGGTGGACAATATTTGTACTATCATTTCCGAACACATTTAAATTACATTCATCGCCAGAATCTGTATTTCTAGAAGCATGTTCTTATTTTCTTGCCAATTTTTTGAGTAGACAGAAGCGAAATTTTAAATGTTTCTCAGTCATCGACTAATTATTATAAATCAAAAGCAAATCAATAACGTTCTTAAAATTTTTAATGTGTCCAAAATTCTAAGAATACCGACTTGGGTAATATTTTTTAGTGCGGAGATGTGGGGTACCGTATAAAAAAACCATATCGGGGGCATCATATTATGGGGGCTACCCTTAAACGTGGGTCAATATTAAATATTTTTAGTAAAAATTACAGCCAAGTTGGTTGGAAAATGTACTCCCCGAATTCTGGGGGGTACAATAAGAAGAGGGCTAACCTAAAACTTAGGTCTATATTAATAATTTTTGGTACGAATATGTGCTATTCAATGAGAACCCAAAATACCAAATTACTGCCAATTCAGTGGAAAACTGTATCCATAATCCCCAAACTACCGAATATTGGAAGTACCTTTATATGGGGTATACCCTGAAATTTGGATCACTGTTAATAATTTTTGGTACGGCTATGTGTTATTCAATGAGAACCCAAAATACCAAATTACAGGCAATTCGGCTGGAAAACGTGTACAAAGTCCCCAAAATACCAAGGTACCGTTATATGGGGACTACACCAAAACGTGGACCGATATATACGATTTGCAATACTAATCATCCTAGGAGTACTAGCAATGTCTGTGAAGACGGACAGACAGACTGACGTGCTTAAATTGACATAGAATTTAATTAATGATAAATAATTGTATGAGCACAAGTGTATGTACTCGTATATGGAATTTAAGTTAAAATGTTCAAGGGTTAACATGGTCAGATATTTAGTGGTGAGGTGTATAATTAGAAAAATGTTGCCTCGTCTCGGAAATTAGCTTCGCAGAAAGTAAAAGTTCAGTTGTAGTTGTGTAGGATATGGTTGGCCCCATCCGACTATAATGCTCCGTTCACTGTTATATATATATATATATATATATATACTACTTTATTTTACTCTGCAAATTTAAATATTCCAACTCAAACCTCTTTTTCAGAACCAGTAAGATTTTTTTTATACCCTCCACCATAGTATGGAGGGTATATTAATTTTGTCATTCCGTTTGTAACTCATCGAAATATTCATTTCCGACCCTATAAAGTATTTATATTCTTGATCAGGGTAAAATTCTAAGACGATCTAGCCATGTCCGTCCGTCTGTTGTAATAACGCTATCTTCTAAAGGAATTGAGATAGGGTGCTGAAATTTTGCATAGGGTTGTCTTTTGTCTGCAGGCAAGTCAAGTTCGAAGATGGGATATATCGGTATAGGTATAGCTCCCATATAACAGTACCTCCCAATTTTCGGTATTTTGGGGTTCTTGAGCTCGTTTTTCAACCGAATACGCTGAAATTTGGTACATTGAGTTCTTATTGGGTACTAAATGTCTCCACAAAAAATTATAAATATAGGTCCACTTTTTCTGGTAGCCCCCATATAACGGTACCTCCTAATTCTCAGTATTTTGGGGGTTTTGATCGTATTTTTCCACCCAATTGGCTGTAATTTAGTATTTCGAGTTCTTAATAGGTACAAAATCTCTCCAAAAAAAAATTATAAATATAGGTCAATTTTTTCGGATAGCCCCCGTATAAGGGTACCCCCAATTTTCGGTATTTTGGGGTTCTTGAGCGCGTTTTTCAACCGAATTCTCTGAAATTTGGAACATTGGATTCTTATTTGGTCCCAAATATCTAAACTAAAAATTATAATTATCGGTCCACTTTTTCTGGTAGCCCCCATATAACGGTACCCCCCAAATTTCCGTATTTTGGGGGTTTTGATCGCATTTTTTCATCGAATTGGCTGTTATTAAGTAGTTTGAGTTCTTATTGGGTAGCAAATTTCTCCACTAAAAATTATAAATATAGGTCAATTTTTTCGGATAGCCCCCATATAAGGGTACCCCCAATTTTCGGTATTTTGGGGTTCTTGAGCGCGTTTTTCTACCAAACTCGCTGCAATTTGGTATTTTGTAGTCGTATGTGGTAAGAAATCTCCCCACCAAAAATTATTAATATTCGCCCCCTTTTTGGGATAGTCCCCATATAACCCCCTTTTATTTATATTAAAATGGTTATCTGATTTGTTCCGCGTTTTGGGTTTGGTTCTAACGCTCTGTTGCAATCATTTCTCCTGCGGAGGATGTCGAGATAAAACAAATAGAACGCAAGGTTCGATAATGAACTATATATGAACTAGCTCCTGTGTGGGAGGTACCAGAAGAAGTGGACCGATGTTCCCCATCTTCGAACTTAAACTAAGTTTGGAAGAAATAATATTTTCTGAAACAAATTTGGTTCAAAGAAAAATGGGGTCTAGAACCATTTAACTGTGTCAAAGTGTATACCCCCCCTTAGCCAAAAAGCTGAGGGTATATTAACAATTAATAGTTTCTGAAATTTGTTTTATATTTTACAGTAGGGTTTACATAATCGATTTGTAGAAATGTCTATATAGGTCCACTTTTTGTATTTTCCCTATATTTTCATTTCAAGTACCTGTTAGTATATCTTTGGTGGAGGGTATCCAAAGTTCGGCCCGACCGAACTTAACGCTTTTTCACTTGTTTAATCTTTTTTTTGATTTCCCCTTAACGAATTCGAAAAACTCTCATTTTCAATAAATTGATGTTAATTTAATCAGAACAATTCCGTTTCATCATTCCCATATTAATTATTCATGATTGAATTTAGTATAAAAAAATCCACAACAATCCCAAATATTCTTCAATATTCAAACACATCTGGTAGCTCTGCGGCCAGCGAATAAAAATGTAAATAAACACAAAAGAGATCGCACAAGAATGATTCTTGTTAGAACGAATAAAATGCCATCGGATAGATATTCTGATCAGAGGCTAAACCGAGAAAAACATAGCAGCAGATACCAAATAACCGAAAAACAAAAAAATATCAGAATATTCAATAAAAAGAAGAAGAGAAAGAGAATGGGAAGAGAGGAAGATCACTATCAAATAATAAAATTATTAATCAATTTGATAGAGGGAAGAGAAGACAGAGGGACGGATAGATACTACGACTGTCAGTCAAAGCAAAAAAAAAAAAACAACAGACAAAGAATATGCATATTACGAAAATGAGTAGAATAACAAAAAATTAAAAAAAAAGAAACGAAAGAATCTGTGAATCAGTAAAATTAAATGCAGGCAATTAAAAAAAATAAATTAAAAAATTGAGAATAAAAGAAAAAACACGGTGAAATCGTAGACAATGGAAATTTACATAGCTAGTCGGAATGTAAATGTAAAAAAAATACGAAGAAGAATTGAAATAAATATTCAAAAGT
Organism: Musca vetustissima; assembly: GCF_032173495.1. NCBI lineage: Eukaryota > Metazoa > Arthropoda > Insecta > Diptera > Muscidae > Musca > Musca vetustissima. The sequence goes on from NW_026889029.1 coordinate 60,154, forward strand.
TCACAACAAGGGGCAGAAATACAACAAAAAGAGAAGAAACAGTTCAGCAGAAAAAAAATATGGAAATTTCATACCCTCGAATTCTAATTAAGTTAAAATGGTTGTAAAGAAAAAAAATTGTTGTTGTTGGGGTTTGTGTTGTTGTAATACTTACTGCTACGATTTCCTTCCTTGACACGTAATGTCAAATTGTGAAAGGCCAAATCCACGGCCGGTCGCTTCGGCAGATGTTGTAGCGTTTTGGTTTGGACGGGCACAATTTGGGCCTTGTTGCCCCGCTGGCTGTCACTTAAAAGATTTTTATTTATTAAATCGCTTTCCACCATTTTGATAAGATTATTTTTTTTTATTTATTCAAAACCAAATCACAGTAAACATAGATATAAAAAATTCTATTTGTTTTTATTTTTCAAAATTCTTTAAAAAATATTTTTTCGTTTTTCCCATAGATGGATGGGTTAAATTTTGTTAATAGTTCCACAAAAACTCCACTGCCAAGAGTTCTTCGTAGTTGGGACAAAAAAATTAAAACTACGACGCGTTTTCTTTGTGTTCTTTACGAAAAGATACAAGAAACGAAACACCACGAGAAAACCGATACTCGGTTCTTATTTTTTCAATTCAAAACAAAAAAGGCTTTTCGGCAACTGGTTGTGTGGTGAGTGATTTTGTTGTTGTTATTGTTTGTATCTCGACCTTATTCCAAGTTCAAAATATTTTCACCGTTCCCATTAAGAAACCCTCCTCTTCAATGTATGTCTGTCTGACATACGAACAAAGAACCCACTGAACGAACGAACGATTGAATCTCGACACACAAAACAGAAAGAAAGACGAGGAAAAATCCCAACCGCTCGTATACACGGTGTGATCGCAACTAATTTCTATTGAATGTGGCGGCTGTTCGGTTACTTTGGGACTTTGGCGTTTTTCTTGCCTCAGCGTTAATTTCGTTTTGTTGTTGTTGTTGCTGTTTGTTTTTGTTTTCAATTCAGTTCATAGGTTTTTGTTTCGTATACGACGTTGTTTCTTGTGTGCTGGAGGTAGTAACAACCCGAGTAAAGGTGTTGTTGGTGGTGGTAGAAATACTCTTCTTGTTGTTGTATTGATTAACCAGTCCCCAATTGTTGTTGTTGCTGTTGTTCTTGTTATTCGTTTTAATCGTTCTGATGACTACTGTCACCAGTAGAACACACAAAGTATCGACGAATAACAAAAATAACAACAACAACAAATTGTATTCACTTATCAGTTCATTTTCTCACCACTAAATCGATGGCTCGCTCGTTCATTCTCTCATACATTGAGCGAACCCCCCATACAACGCACAACAAAAATAACTCTTATAAGAATCGAACATATGTTTGTTTGTATCGGCGTTTGTTCATTCGCTCTCACTCATTTGTTTATCGATGGTGTTATGGGGCTTGGCAACTCTATGTGAATTTATCAAATATTTTCCTTTGTTTTAAATTTGGTGTTGAGAAATGAAATCGTTGAGAGTGAGAAAGAGCTACAAATGCAGTGGTCTCTCAACACGATATTAGTAATATCAATGTGGCGTTTTTGTATGTTAGTCATTAAAAAGCTTTTTTGAAATTACAGCAAAAACTCGCTAATACGGATGATTGCAGACCCCAATCCGGATTACCGAGATTTTTTAAATTGCTTTAAATTTAAATAAAAACCTCATTAGTTTAGTAAAAACGATCAGATTTTTCTGGAACCGGTACCCAGTTCTACGGATCCGGTTAATATAAAATTAATATAATTTTAAAGCTTATAATATACCTTTCATTGAGTGGTAATATGATCAAACCGTTTTTGGAGATACAGTCAAAAACTGGGGTTTGGACTCCGATTTGTTTGAAAAACTCCCTAAAAGTCTAACTTGGGTCCATTATGGTATCTCTCCAAAGCTAATGATAGGCCACAAATTGCCCCTTCAAAATGGTGCGATATGCGGCTGTATCTGTCTATTCTATCCTTTAGATAGAATAGACATCTTTGGAGAACCATTGAAATGGAATCGGACGAACTATAGTTATTTGGTACATCATTTAGATGAAATCGGATGAAAATATAGTTGTCTTAATCGGTCACATATTAGTAGTATGGTGCTCCCTTTACACAAAATCGGACTATATATGGCTGGAAACTATATATGTGAGCTATATCTAAATCTGAACCGATTGCAACAAAAATTCGCATGCATAAATCCAGACCTAATTCAATACGCTGTGCTAACAGCGGACAAATATTCGCAGTATGGTGCTCCATTTACATAAAATCGGACGAAACTATATATGGGAGCTTTATCTAAATTTAAACCGATACCCACAAAACTTCACATACATCAATCTGGACCTAATTCAGTACGCTGTGGAAATTTTATATAAAATCGGACGAAATCTGAGCCGATTCCAATATAACTTCGCATACGTCTAGCTGGGCCTAATTCAGTACTCTGTGCAACATTTTGTCTCAATCGGACCAATGTTGGGAGTTTGGTGCTCCATTTACATAAAATCGGACGAAAGTATATATGGGAGCTATATCTAAATCTGAACCGATTTTCTTCAATTTCAAAAGGGTTCGTCCTTGGTCCAAATAATTGATCTGTGTCAAATTTCATCCTAATCGGATCAAAATACATGGACGGACGAACCACTTTCTGTCCGTCTGTCTATGCCACTAATGCACAAAATAGTGCGATAGCGGTGGCTAAACGCATATTCTCTTATTTTCTGGTGTGGTAAGCCATTTTTGATGATTATCTCTCACTTACGCTCTCGGACATTTACTCTCAATTTAGTTCTGTTCAACACTGTTCTATGCATATTCTCAAAAGAAACCATGGGTCTATCTCGATTTCTATTGCCTGTTACAAAGATATGCACAAAGGCATAATACCTTGTACCACAGTGTGGTGAATGGTATAAAAAGGGGGTTATATGGGGTCATCCCCCGAAAAGATAAATAATTTTTGGGAGAGGGAGGGAGATTTGTTGTAAAATACGACTACAAAATACTAAATTAAAGCGAATTCGGTGAAAACACGATCAAACCCCTCAAAATACTAAAAAATTTGGGGGTACCTTAATATGAGTTCTACCGGGAAAAGTGGGCTATATTTTTAATTTTTGGGGGAGGGATTAAGAACCGAAAGTTCCAAATTACTGTGAATTCGTTTAAAAAACGCGCTCAAAAATGGAGATGGAGAGTATAAAATAGCTTTCTAGTTGGGACACCACTTTTTGTGGTCTATGTCAAAATTTGGACCTATATTGATAATTTTCTGTATGTGTTTATTGATTTGTATGTATGTCAGCAATTTAGATTCCTTGATAACCTTGATAACCATAGAACTTCTGCAGAATTGTAAGTATAGGACCCTCCTAGAAGGGTCTCCTAATTATAAAATACCATTAGAAGGGTCTCTTAACTATACTAGACCTTTAAAAGCAACATATATAAAATACCATAAGAAGGACATCCTACCTATTGACGGCCTTTAGAAAGGGTATCCGAACAATAGAAGGCATTTAAGAGGATAACCAAACTGCAGAAGATCTTTAATGTGATCTACTATCTAAAGAACTAGTGGGATGGAATGACATGGAATGCCTAACGGTGGATTATGTTCATGACATCCAAATATGACATGCCCGACCGCGGGGTTGGAGCTGGAACTTCAATGGTAACAGGGATTGATGTTAGTGCACCGATGATTTAACCTCTTTCTCCAATTCCCGTAGTAAGTTCTCTAGTGTCCTCTTTTCTCTTAGATGTTTTCTCAGCTGTTTTCGCAAGTGCCTTCTGTCAAAATCGTGACTTTTGTATCTGAGTCTCCAAACATATTGATCAAAGGCCTCGATAAATCTTCGATGGCGGCAGGATCAGTTTTTCCGGGTCCCTGTTCGGGCGCCATTTATAATATTCGATTTTGTCCGAGGCTAAGGTAAACTCAGCAGTGGCCAAGATCGTCTTACGTGGTTACGTTATGTCCGATGGTGATAGGCAGGAAATCCGCTATTGTGTTCTCATAGATCGCTGATCTACCGTAGTTGTATAGGTTGTATTCGCACTCCTTCTATTTATTAGGGATCTTGAGGTATTCTCCATGTATGCTTATAAAAATCAGATCTCAACCAAATTGTCAACACTTCCATTTCTAAAATTCGTCCCATACACTCTCTTTACAATTCTACTCTTCATACAATTGACAACTTGTATTTTTCTGATTCTCACTCAGGACGTGTTGTTGGCTGTGATAAGGAGGAATATCGCGTCATGTTATTATTATTGTTGGCGCAATTTAATTCGACGTCGTCGTTGTTGTCCTCGTCTTTGTATTTGTTGTTGTATTTTATTTAATTATTACTCGTTTGGTAATTTTTCTAATATGTGTGGTGGTTTGTATTAGTAATGGGTAGATTCTGAACTTCGAACCCTACACTGAACGTTGTTATGTCCGATAATAAAAAAATTTGCGATCTTGAAAGGCAAGGCATTGTTGGTGTTGTTGTCGTCGTTTGTTAAGAAATATATATTTTTAATTGTGGTGCTTATTGTTCATAACAATTAAATCGAGGCGAATAACTTACATGGTTCGTGGAATGAAAAAATAAATCTGTTTTTTTTTCTGTGATGAAATAGTGGATTACAGGGTAATACAAAGGGGAGGGGTGGGAGATTTTAATCTTATAAAATAATAAAAGGGCTTTCATTAGGTATTCATCATGAGCGAACAATTTTCTTGGGAATAATTTAAAGTCAGGGTAGCAAAGGGAACCTAGATCACCTCTCCCAAAACGGTGAAATATGTTTTCATTTCTGAATTCAATATTTTTCTTATGGATTAGAATTCCCATTTTGAAAATAAAATAAATTTCGTGTGAACATCGATATTCACCTGATAATAATATTGTACTGATAAAAAACATAAACTAAAGTAGAATTTATTAACATTTAATGGCAGTTACTTTTTGTGGTGTTATCATACCGCTGATAAGCGTAGTAGACCCCGAAAATGTGTTTTTATGTACCTCAGATAGTCACCTTTAAGGCATTGGGAATTGAGCTAATAATCGTCGAACATGCATTCCCTTATCATCAATATTCCTTCAACTACTACCACATAATTGGTCATATTTATTATTTTCAATTTTTTTATTTTTCAAGTTTTTACGACAAGCCCTTTTACTGACCAAAATAAAAAAACAGAAAACCTGATATCTCAAAGCATTCCATTCCACACAAGTTCAAAAAAGCGACATTTAACGGTTACAGGTTCATTGTCACGGTCATCATAAGTATAGGACCGGTATGGACATAGCTAGGTAGCCTCGTGTGCCAAGTAAATGATCATCGTCAACAAAAACATGGAAATCAGATTCAAAAACGAACGGATAAATATCAATGAGTAGGTGAAGATCAGTAAAGCAAAAAAAGCTATGGAAACTGGTATTAAAAAAATAATTGCAATTGTTCAACGTCATAAAATTTAAAACCATTTTAGAATTCTGAAACTGGTTCTAGTTTCACAACGATTTTTTTGTAAAATTTTGAATTCATAATAACGAAATATTCTACTCAAATGGTATTATATTCTGTAGAAGACAACACGTTAAAAGGGTCTATTCAAATTCATGCTTCACTCTAAGCTCCCAAGCAAATGCTCGGTTAGTAATTTAAATACATGTTTTCTCGAGGGACTATTTCTATTAACTCAAAAGAAAGAATTTTTTCGTATACTATGGAATACCTTAGGGTGGGTCATCTAACTATAGATTACATTTGGAATATCATTTAAATGCTATCCTTACTCTGGACGTTCTTTAAAAAGTCTTTCTAAATGTAGAATACCTTTTTAAGATAAAGACTTTTAGAAGGATATCCTAACTATGTAAGACCTTTAAGTGGTATCTGCAGTCGATTTTATAAAGGGGTTCCTAACTAAAACAAATATTTAATATCGTCTCCTAACTATAGAAGTATTTGGAATGATTTACTAACTGTAGAAGGCCTTTAAAAGGTGTTCTAAATACAGAGACCCTTCAAAGGTTTAATTCAGACCGTTCTATTCAAATTCTATTAATTTATATAGAAGTACGAATGATATTTAAATAAAATTTTCCCAAGGGTCTTTTATTTCCATTAACTCTGAAGGGAGAGTGTTTCCATTTACTCTGAGGTTAACCAAGTAATTTCTTAACATGGGTCTTCCAACAGTAAAATATCTTTAGAGGAGTCTCTTTACTATTAAAAGTCTTTTAAATGTGTCGCCTGGCTGTAAAATGCCAATAGGGTCTCATAACTATATACAACTTTAAAACGAGTATCTTAACTATTCTATAGTTAAAAATGGCATTCTTCCTGCAGAAGACCTTTTGAAGTGGCTCCTAACTGTAAACCAGTGAGCGGAGCAGTATAGTCGGACGGGGCCGACCATATGATACCCTACACAACTTCCACGAAAATCTAACTTTCTGTGGTTATATATTCTGAGCATGGAAAATATTTCTCTATATTTGCACCCTCTTGACCGACTAGAGGTCAACAAATATTACTAATATTCAGTAAATCCCTTCTAATTACTTGTCCAGATTCCCTTCACGGTGGGTTGTGTTATGATGTTCGACTTTCAATTGTGGACTATATATATATTAGAAAAAACACAAAAAATTACGTTTTCGGTCCACCTCATCCCAATATTATTATCAGATCATCACCGAAAATTATAGGCGTTATCCTTGACCATTACTGGATCGTAATGGAAAATTTCAAAGCTATCCGCGCTATCCCCAGTGTGGTAATGTGTTACTAAATAATATCTGAGGACGTAAGCACCTGTAAATATTTAAATGTAACTCCCACATCCGAGTACATACGACAATATAATTGGTATCAATTTAAAGGTCAACCACACCTCTTGGATATACTATCAAATTCTCGGCTCTATGTCATTCAGGAGTAAATATATACGCTATAGAATACAAATTTTGCAATTTTTCACACAAAAGTTAGGGTCCATTTGACCCGCTAAATATTGGCCGATCTTTATCAAAACAGGCATGCTTATTCTTTGGCCCGATCCCCTTCTCTATGTCGAAATTCGCGGTGTTTGGGCCATAATTGCGGCCTCTAAAGCGACCAGAAAATCAGACAATAATAAAGTTTTTGGTCCATTTCATCCCCTAAATATTAACCGGTCTTTTCCAAAAATATGGGTCTTCATTGGCCAGAACCCATCCTACATGCAAAATTTCGTGAAGATTGGTCCATAACTGTGGCCTGTATCGTGTTTACAAATTATAATGGACAGACGGACGGACGGACACATATGTCTAGATCGACTCAGCTAGTCGAGATATGATGATCGGTATACTTAAAGGTGGGTCTAGGACCAATATTTCGCGGATTTACAAACTTTTGGATCTGCACAAAGCTATAATACCCTGACAACATAGTTGTGTAGGGTATAAAAAGGCTCGATGTTTGGGTGCCACACCAATTAAGAGAAAAAAATAGGATGGATCGAATTTCCATCTGCAAAGCCTTGGACAAACGGAGTGAGTTAGACCCATTTCTTAAACGAATGGTGACAGTAGATGAGAAATGGAAAACATACGAGAACCCTGTGCACCTCAAATGGTGGCCAAACCAGGTCTAACGGCCAGGAAGGTTCTGTAATACATTTGGTGGGACTAGAAGGGGATTATTTATTATGATTTGCTTCCATATGACCGAACGTTTAATTCTGATCTCTATTGTCAATAACTGGTCACTTTGAAGATAACAATTGACCAGAAACGGCCAAAAATGTCCAACAGGAGGGTTTTCGTGTTCCACCAGGATAACGCTAGGCCACACACATCTACAGTGAGTCGCCAGAATCTTCGGGAGCTTGGTTGGGAAGTTTTAATGCATCCGCCATACAGTCGAGATTTGGCACCAAGCGGTGCATACAACAAAATGGTGCATATTATTTTTCCCCAACCTGATATATCCTTGATCATAATAAAATTGTGCGTGTGTCTGTTAAAATCACTATAGAACTTGCAATATTTAAGATGGAGCTTTGAAATTTCGCACATACATTGGTATTTAAATGGGATATGTCGGTGCACTTTTTTTGAATGATATTAGGATACCGCACCCCTAATATTCGGTATTTGAAGCATTTGGTCATGTTTTTTCACCTAATCAGGGGAAATTTGAAATTTTGGGTTCATACTTGTCTTCCTGCAAAAACTTATAAAATAATTGTCCCCTTTTGACGGTACCTCTTTATTTGGTATTTTTAAGCTTTTGGATATGTTTTCCAACAGAACTGGTTTTAATTTGATTCTAGGAATTCTCATTGAGTAGATAATCTCCCTACCATAAATCGTCAAGATTGGTCCATGTTGCGGGGTAGCCCTCATATAACGGTGTCACCAATATGCGGTATTTTAGAATATTTGGTGTTTTTTTTTTAAGAAATGACTGTAATTTGGTACTTTGATTTCCCATTGGATATTAAATCTTACTACTAAAAATGATCGATATAGGTACACTTTTTTGGATACCGCCATATAACGGTAAGCTCATTATTCGGTATTTTGGGGATAATGAAAGACTACATACACTTTTAAACGTACACCTCATGGTGGAGAGTATAAAAAGTTCCACCCGTCCGAATTTAATATCCCCAATTATAAACCAGTAAGGAAAGTAGTAAAGTCGGACGGGGCCGACTATATGATACCCTTCACCACTATGGGTATATTAAACAGGACTATTAGCATGAAATTGGATGAAATAAGATATGTGATATTTATCTAAATGTTAATCTACCTAGATCTATCCATAAAGTATGTAAATCGACTTCAAGCAAATATAAATAGGTCATTCGTTGGGCTATGTCTGTACTTCTAGAAAACGCAACTACATAATTCTATGCTCAATTTTGTACGTTGTGCAAAATTTGATGTCAAACTGACTAACATGAGGAGTTTGATGCCCAATTTACTTGAAATCGGGCGAAAATATATATGGAAGCCCTATCCAAATATTAAGCGATTTCAAACAAACTTGTCACAGGATAGGTTGTACTAATTTCAGATTTTCTCGAAACTTGGCAGACATCACTCTAGGCTTAGTTCAGTACGTTGTGCCAAATTTCGTGCAAATCAAAAGATATATTGGGACTTTGGGGCACCATTTACATGAAATCGGACGAAACTATATATGGGAGCTATATCTAAATCTGGACCGATTTTCACGAAACTTGGCAGACATCATTATAGGCCTAAATGGTTTGCCTGTACCAAATTTCGTGCAAATCGAAAGATATATAGGGACCGTTTACATTAAATCGGTTAAATATATATATGAGAGCTATATCTAAATCTGAACCGATTTTTCCCAATTTCAATAGGGCTCGTCCTTGGGCCGAATATATATAGGGTCAACAGGTCCAATATTCTTTAAAGTACGAAAGGGTTTTATGTATATAAGTACTTTTTCAATAGCTGATCAAGTGATATTCTACTCAATAAAATACCGAATATATCATAAGAAATTATAAATAGCTAATAATCGTTATAGAAAAAATCATTCATATTTTCGATAAGGAACATATTTATCATTCGCCTGTTTTCGCCTATTCTTCAAAAACCCGAAACCTACAATTACACGTGGTTAATAAATTCACGATACCTTCAAATGATTGTAAAAAAAAAAACAAAAAACAAAGTTCCGCGATGACCAGCAATTAAGACGATATTGTAGTTTTTTTTTTTAAGTTATGTCACAATGTTGTTGTTGTTTTTTTTTATCAGAATGCTATTAAGAATGTTTGAAGTTCAACAGAAAAAAATTTCCTTTGATGATAAAGCACCTATCGTTTTTGTTGGCTTTGTAGTTTCGTTACCAATCGAATTAATCACCTGTCAAGATAAAGTTCCGCTCGCTTAAACAGTTTGTTGTCTTTGTGGTGGCTAGAAACAACATTTCAGTTATTTTTGTAAACAAAGACAATAGACCCCCGTCGCAGTGTAGGGAATTACCTCTTGAATTGTTCTTGAAAATTTTATATAAATTACCCTTTTGTGGGAATCGTGGGTTTAATCGTCTTTAGAGAGAGAGAGAGCACTATATTTAAATTATTTTTAAATTAAAGTTTTATGTTTTTAATTAAAACCAGTAAGGAAAGTAGTAAAGTCGGACGGGGCCGACTATATGATACCCTTGGGTATATTCTATATATATATATGGTATATATGGTCTTCGGTGCACCAATTACATAAAATCGGACGAAAATATATATGGGAGCTATATCTAAATCCGAACCAATTTTCACGAAACTTAGCACCCGTCATTCTAGCCTTAATTCAGTACACTATGAAAAATGTCGTGCAAATCGAATGATTTTCAAAGACTTTGGTGCCCCAAATAACTTAAAATCGGATGAAAATACATATGGGAGCTATATCTAAATCTGAACCAATTTTCACGAAGCCTTAATTCAGTACGCTATGACAAAATTCGTGCAAACTAAAAGATTTCCATAGACTTTGGTGCACCAATTACCTGAAATCGGGCGAAACTATATATGGGAGCTATATCTAAATCTAAACCGATTTTCATGAAACTTTGCACACATTATTATAGACGCAATTCAGTACGCTATGCAAATCGAAAAATATATAGGGTTTTCATTGCACCATTTACCTAAAATCGGGCGAAGCTATATATGGGAGCTATATCCAAATCTGAACCGATTTTCACGAAACTTTGCACACATTCTAGACTTAATTTAGTACGCTATGCCAAATTTCGTGCAAATCGAAAAATATATAGGGACTTTGGTACACAATTTACCTGAAATCGGACGAAGATATATATGGGAGCTATATCTAAATCTGAACCGATTTTCACGAAACTTGGCAAACTTCATTCTAGACCAAATTCATTACGCTGCTCCAAATTTCGTGCAAATCAAAAGATTTATAGGGACTTTAGTGTACTATTTACCTAAAATCGGGTGAAGCTATATATGGGAGCTATATCTAAATCTGAACCGATTTTCAAGAAATTTTACACACATCGTTCTAGACTTGATTCAGTACGCTATGCCAAATTTCGTGCAAATCGAAACATATATAGGTACTTTGGTGCACCATTTACCTTAAATCGGGCGAAAGTATATATGGGAGCTATATTTAAATCGGAAGCGATTTTCAAGAAATTTTACACTCATCATTCTAGACTCAATTCAGTACGCTGTGTCAAATTTCGTGCAAATTGAAAGATATATAGGAACTTTGGTGCACCATTTACACAAAATCGGTCGAAACTATACATGGGAGTTATATCTAAATCGGAACCGATTTTCAAGAAATTTTACACACATCATCTAGACTCAATTCAGTACGCTGTGCCAGATTTCGTGCAAATCGAAAGATATATAGGGACTTTGGTGCACCATTTACCTTAAATCGGACGAAAATATATACGCTGTTCTTAAAAGGAATTATGTGCCTATCTCGTTTCCTTTTGCGTGTTACAAACATATTCACAAAGTCATAATACCCTGTGCCACAGTGTGGTGAAGGGTATAAAAATTCACTGGTGTTTTTAATACCTTCCATTATGTGTCACTGATCCAATTTATTGTATGCCGATTAAACCAATCTAGCTACAAATACCCGAACGTCTGTCAGACTATAGATTGTAACGTCCACAAATTTTTCGTAGAGCTGAGTGTTCCAATAGAAAGTGTCACATTACGGGCCACAATTATGATGCCAAAATCACGGAGTTTTACAATGGACCAGGACTTGTCAACCAATCTTATAATACCCGCACTATATATTTGTATAGGGTATACGAATACAACAATGTCGTATTGCATTTTATCTTAAGTATTTATTGATTACTATTGTTCCCCATGGGTGTCGTGTGATAATTTTTTTTTTTGTTATTTGAAATGTCCATTTATTATTTGACTTTCATAGACCGCGTAAGCACAATGAACTCAAAGTCCAATTCATATTTAGCGAATCATAATTTTTTGTTTATATTGCGAACGAATTTTGTATATTTTTATCAGTTTATTACTTGCTTTATATGATAAAACTTAATTAATTAGTTTTAAAACAATAACAACTAATAATAATTTCCAGCGAATTTTGGTTGGTATAAAAACTCATGACCGCCTGAGGTATAATTTCATAATTTAGGAGGTGGAATAGAAAGCGGAGGATATCATCCGTACTGTAATATTCAATTACAATCTCAGTTATGTCCTATTGACATTTCTTATTTCTGGAAACACACATTATAATAATATATGTGCTCGTATATTGCATTACATTGTATTCATACTGTTCTTATCAATTAAATATTTTAATGGCTATTCACACAGAATGACGCCCTATTGTCCTCTACATATCACATCATTGTCTGAACGAAATGCCATAATTGACGCAATGATATTCTATAATAATAAAATACAAAATAAAGAAATAAAAATGTTACATCTTTTGGTATGACCATACTTAACCTCGTCTCGTGAAAGTTTTCTTTATGAAGTTGCTACAGTAAAACCATGTTCGATGCTTTCAATTCAATTTAGTTGCCACAAATTGGTCATAACTGGGAAATATTCACTTCTCAAGGGTTTCACTATATTATGTGTTGCAAGCAATGTTGTACACCCAATTTCCCAGCATTGAATATCTTCATTTGCTAGAGAATTGTGTCGAGCGTTGTAGGGTTTGAAGCAACAATAGTCAGAGCTGCAAATGCAATATAACTTAAATTGCATTTTTATACCCTTCACCACACTGTGGTGTAGTGTATTATGTCTTTGTGCATATGTTTGTAATAGGCAAAAATAATCGAGATAGACCCATGGTTCCTTTTGAGAATATGCATAGAATCACTTTCTGAGTCGATTTATGCATGTCCGTCCGTCTATCCGTCCATGTATTTTTGTGAACAAAGTACAGGTCGCATTTATGATCCGATTTGGATGAAATTTGGCACACCTCATTTATTTGGCCCAGGGACGAACCCTATTGAAATCGGGAAAAATCGGTTCAGATTTGGATATAGCTCCCATATATATTTTCATCCGATTTAAGGTAAATGGTGTACCAAAGACCCTATATATATTTCAATTTGTACGAAATTTGGCACAGCGTAATTAATTAGGTCTAGAACGATGTGTGTCAAGTTTCCTGAAAATCGGTTCAGATTTGGATATAGCTCCCATATATAGTTTCGTCCGATTTAAGGTAAATGGTGTACCAAAGTCCTTATATATATCTTTCGATTTACACGAAATTTGGCACAGCGTAATGAATTAGGTCTAGAATGATGTATGTCAAGTTTCCTGAAAATCGGTTCAGATTTGGATATAGCTCCCATATATATTTTCGACCGATTTAAGGTAAATGATGCACCAAGGTCCCTATATATCCTCCGATTTGCACGAAATTTGGCACAGCGTACTAAATTAAGTGTAAAACGATATGTGTTAAATTTCGTAAATATCGGTTCAGATTTAGATATAGCTCACATATATATTTTCGTCCAATTTTCTGTAAATAGTGCACCAAAGTCCCTTTGTATCCTTCATATTGCACGAAATTTGGCACAGTGTACTAAATTAAGTCTAAAACGATATGTTTTAAATTTCGTGGATATCGGTTCAGATTTAGATATAGCTCCCATATATGTTTTCGTCCGATTTTAGGTAAATAGTGCACCAAAGTCCCTATATATCCTTAGATTTGCACGAAATTTGACATAGCGTACTTAATTGAGTCTAGAATGATGAGTGGTGAGTTTCGGGAAAATCGGTTTAGATTTCGACATATCTGCTATATATATTTTCGTCCAATTTTATGTAAATTGTTCATCATGGTCCCTATATATATACTTCGATGTGCACAAAATTTGGCATAGCGTACTGAATTAAGTCTAGAAAGATGGTTGTTAATTTCCGTGAAAATCGGTTTAGAATTTAATATAGCTCCCACATATATATAATATTTTAAAACAACGCGGCGTACCGAATAGCGTGTATCAATTTTGCTATAAATCGTTTTCCATAAATTTTCCCCATGTTACGCAGACGGCTCTAAATCTGCTCGAATGAAATTAAAGTTAGGATAGGTTGGTGAAAGAGAGAACATAGGCATGCAATTGTTAGGATACATATGTACAATATACCCAAAGTGGTGAAGGGTTTCATATAGTCGGCCCAGTCCGACTTTACAACTTTCCTTACTAGTTTTAGAATACTTCTTTCTAATGATATCCTCTATTATCTCTTTTATATTCCATACCTTATGGTGGAGTGTAGCACCTCAAAATTCTCGTCCGAAATTCCTTAAAATCTATATATTAATCTATCAGATTAAAATTATATATCGATTTTGTCTATGGAAATAACGATATTTCAGATAGAGCTTTGACATTTTGGACATACATTCATATATTGATACTACTTCTAGCATGTTTTTATTCCCAAAACATTTTCAATTTAGGTTCATGTACTTATACACACCATGAGCCTGATTAACTATAATTATACCCTACATAACTATAACTTGTGTGGCCCCAAGAGTTGTAACACCACGAAATATTGGTCCTAGACACACCTTTAAGTATACCGATCTTCATATCTCGACTAGCCGAGTCGATCTTGAAATGTGTGTCGGTCCGTCCGCCTGTCCATCATAATTTTTAAACACGATACAGACCACAGTTATGGACTAATGGTCCGAAATTTTGCATGAAGAACCAATGAATACACCTATTATTTTTGGTAATGATCAGTTCATATTTAGGGGGTTAAATGGAACAAATACTTTATCAGAATTATTTGTGTTGGCGTCTGTGCATCAGAATTATTTGTGTTGGCGTCTGTGCATATTGTGGTTGTACCCATTACATATTTAAATATGCAATTCGGATGGTTCAGTTCCAAAGAGAAAGAAAAGTCATTTCCATGTATTTGCACTTGTCAAGTGGTGGTTGGTTGCTTGTTATTACATCAAAGAACTCTGCCAATTTGTAAACTTACAATGGCAATTAGGAAACTAATAAAAAGGACATTTGAATGTCATTGTTGTATTGGTAATGGAAACATGATAGGACATTTTAAATATGCAGTAAATTTTACAACACTTGTTAGTTAAAATGTGTGTCAGTCTTTAGAATAGATTTTTCTATAGAACAATTATTCAAAGCTTACCTTAATATGCCCTATAAAAATATTCTCAAAAAAATCTGAGTAATAGAGCTTTGGGCTTGTGACAGAGCAGAGCGCAGCTCTTCCAATTTGAAATGCCCTGTTTCGAAATGTACTCTTCCGCTTTATCTACCCCTTCTGCGGGAGCCATCAGTAGGCTCGCTTTTATATGCCTTTTGTGCTGAGCATCATTTGACAATTCGACGGAAATATTCACCGTCAACGCAGATCGGTCCATAGATATTTCGGAGAATTTTTCTCTCAGACACTCCAGGAGCTGCCTCATCTGTTTGCGTAAGTACCCATATTTCAGATACATATAACAGCACTGGTAGTATCAGCACCTTGTAGAGTGTGAGTTTGGTCTAACGGTAGGTGGTCTTGTTTCTAAACTGCTTACTTAGACCATAGTAGCATCTGTCGATCAACATTATCCTTCTCCGAATTTCAAAACTGATGTCCCTAGTTTTATTTATGGCGGTACCAAGGTATATAACATCGTTGACGGCCTCGAAGCTGTATTTCTCAAGTTCCACAGTTGGTCCGGGTATACTGGACGTTTTGCGCGTTGATACCATCAGCTTGGTCTTCTCGCCATTTACTGCCAGACCCACTTTGGCAAGCTCCTACTCAATTGTTCAAAGGTGGCTGTCACCGCTCGCAATGTTCGACCCATTATATCGATGTCATCGGCGTAGGAGAGTAACATGTGTTGTTTGGTGTACAGAGTGTCATTTCTGTTCATATCTGCGTCTCGTATGACCTTTTCCAGTAGGATGTTAAAAAGATCACACGACAAACTGTCACCTTGTCTCAATCCTTCTTTGGCATTGAAAGGCTCCGAGAGGTCCTTTCCGACTTTAACAGCTGACTTTGTGCCAATTAAAGTTCTCCTGAATAACCGTATTAATTTTAAGGGAATGTCGAACGCTGACATGACTTCAATCAACTATAAATGGATAGGGCTGTCGATGCGGCTTTTTTGACCACGAATTGATAGTATGTGTAGATATGTTTTTCGTGGGGTTATTTTCAGATTTGCGCACGGTGAAAATCTGGTCTACCGTGGATTTGCCTGGTCTGAATCCCATTGGTATGATCCAATAATGTCATTGACCATTGGTTTCAGTCGTTAACACAGCACGCTGGATAGCACTTCATATGTGATGGGAAGGAGACTAATTCCTCCATAGGTGGTATATATCGTCTTGTCTCCTTTTTGTGCACGGGACACAGGGTGCTGAGATTACAATCATTTGGCATGCATTCCTCTAGCCAAATTGTAATAATCAGCTGGTGCATGCTCCTGACCAGCATATGACCGCCGGTCGTGAATAGTTCGTCTGGAAATCCATCGGCACCTGCTGCTTTATTACTCTTCAGCCGATCATCTTGGTTAGGTGGTATACAATTTATACCGTCGATTTTATTCTTCACCGCCACTATTTGATACCAGAAGTTTTCCAAAGTGCTCCTTCCAGATCCTCAGCACGCTGTCTGTATCTGTCACCAGGTTTCCATCTTCATCTATACAGGAGGATGCCTACACCAAAGCCCTCAGTTTGGTGGTTTACTCGCTGGTAAAAATTCCGGACGTCATTCTGACCCCTATACATATCGTCTCGTTTTTCTTGTTTTTTCTTCTTTTTTCTGAAAATAAGTTGCTCCTCTCCTCATTTCTCCTGATAATTCTCTGTAGCATTACGTGTTGCTACTGTCTACAGGGTTGCCATATACGCTGTGTTCCCATCAGCATTACGACACTCCTTTTGGAAGCATGGGTTTCTTGATGGTGGTTTTTGGTACCCAAGTGTTGCTTTTGCTTCTATATTATTATTGGGACAAGGAGTGCTTTCGTCTATCAGATGGGTAAGTTGAGGGGAGTAAGCTTTTGCTATATGTTGAGTTTGCAGATTTTCGACGTCGAGTCTCCGTATTACATTAGATCGAACGTCTAAAACACTGGATGAATGCCTTCCGTCTATGACAACATGATCGATTTGATTTCTCGTTGCTTGGTCAGGAGAAATCCAGGTGGTCTTGAGTATATAAGCATCTCGATATACTCAAGACCACCTGGATGATCTGGTGCTGCTAACTACCATGTTTTTCCTGCCGCAAAGTCAATCAACCTGATGTCGTTGTCAGATGTTTCTTCATGGAGACTGAATTTTTCGACGGTGGGACCAAAAATATTTTCCCTTTCGATTTTTGCATTAAAATCTCCTAGCAGAATTATAATGTCATGGCCAGGGCAGCGGTCATATTCTGTTTCTCTGCGCTCGTAAAATATGTCTTTGGTCTGTTCATCTTCGTCTTCCGTCGGATTATGGACGCAAATAAGACTTATGTAGAATCTGGAGACGAGGTCTTTATTCTCCTCTTCTTCGAATTCATGTCTCGTTTCATGGCGTAATCATCTGATTTACTTACGCCAGTCCCTTACCATCACATTTCCTGTAAGGCAATAATATGAGCAACCTACTTCCGCATTATACCATATAATTGTACCCATATAAAGCTCCCGACCGTTTGTAGGAAATCGGTCGGGAGCAAAGGTAGAACCAAAATTTGTTTCATTGTTTGATTGCAGAATTCTCTAACGCTTGTTTGTTATTTACAACTGATTTTAAGAAAAATTGTCAAAAGTATTCAAAAAGTAAATATTTTGTATTTATGTTGTGGCTTTGCAACTCAAAACATTGTTAATTTTTTTATTGCAAAACTTGTTAAAACAAACTGTGGCTTTTTTGTTTACTTTTTTTTTCATTGCTGTTATTATGGAAAACTTTTGAGGCCGTCTAACCGGTTTCGCTGTAACGCTTTTTATTTGTTTCACAACAATTTTGCCAGTGTGTATGTGTGTGGTATGGAAGGAACAAAGTCATGCAAATTTTGTAATTTGATTATAGTTTATTTTGTTGTTGTTGTTGTACCTGTAATGCTAGACAAGCTGGAATGTAGTGTCCATAATCAGGATCATCGATTTAACACACCTATAAAAAGGGGTGTAGAATGCGTTATCGGGAAAATCTATAAAAATGTTTGGGCCCAGAAAATATAGGGCTCAAGTTTCTGGTTAAGCTCAATTAAAATATAGATCAACTATACATATTCGAATGTTTGTGGCCACCTAGTGTGAGGTAATCTTCCTTTTCTATTCGCTATAATTCTGCCACTTTGAACTTTTATTTATTCAAATTGCATGTTTCGTATAAATTAATCAGAATATCACACTCGGCTGTTTTCTTTTAGCGCCAATTCATATCAACGTCATCGAATGTGAAATGACTGTCAGACTGAGAAGAATATGACGGTCTGTGACGTTTAAATTGAATATGTCGACGACGACAGCAACAACGACGATGGTATGAAGTCTCACATTTCACAGGTAGCTTGGGGTCGTTTGCTGAATTGATTGAGGGGTCTGATATACTGTTGCATGTCATCGTATATATTTTATATGTATGTAAATTGTACATACATTCATTATCGATTTTATTTATACAATGAACTATATTGTTTGATGTGTGGTAATTAGTTTATGATCTATATCGTTTAGAAGGTAATAATTTTGAAATTCAATGCGAAAGTCGTCTATATTCCAGTCGGCTATCACATTGGATACATTTGACCAAATCGAACGTTTTATGATCTCAGCAGAGAAGACATTGAAAATATAGAGAGTTGTTTATAGAGCATTTCTAAGGCTATCTACGTCCTATTACAAGGACTTTTAAATAATATTTCTTTGGCTACCCTGAGACGGATATTTTTAAATAATACTTTAATGTTACTCAGAACTATATAAGTGTGGAAATTTAAAAAATAAATTTAAGACTACTTCGAGTTCTGTAAGACTGATTCGTAAAGAATATTTCTAAGGCTCTCCCGAGGATTTTTTAAGGAATATATTCATGGCTATCCGAAGCTCTATAGAAGTGGATTTTTAAATAATACTTTTACAGATATCCTGAATTATATTATGGTGGATTTGAAATGGGTGACCTAGGGGATGATAGATACCAAGTAACGGCTCTGAATGGCTTAAACATGGCTTTTTTGGTCCCTCTTTCATCTCAATTGTGGACACTGAGAACTATAATAAATGGGTTGAGGCGTCGGGTTCGTTACCCAATTACTACCAAAATGAAAACCAAACCCCCCTAATGTTGACGACCCCTCAAACGTATAAAGGACCACGATCTGTGAATATGCACTTGAGCACATTGAACAGAAAAGTAACAGTTTTCGCTTTGGCAGATGTACCCAACAAGTACCATGCCGATAATATTGCCTTGAAGGAAATGCGTATAGCATGTATTATAGCTGCCATGAAACGAGACATGGATTTGGCTGCGGTATAAAATACCTTCTCTCCAGATTTACAGATTCGTACAAAAGCGAAATTCTTCTACATCTGTCTCATTTGCGCCCATGCTCCGACCGAAGACAATGATGAACAGACCAATGACATATTTTAGGAGCGCCTATAAATGTCATATGGCCGCTGCCCTGGCCATGACATTAACAATTTTTAATACAAAATATTTTAATGTAAAAATCGGAAGGGAAACTATTTTTGGACCCACCGTCGAAAAAATCAGTCTCCATGAAGACAACGGCATGAAGTTGATTGACTTCAGGGTACCAAAGACTCGGGAGATAAGGAGACAGGAGAAATGTATTTTCAAACTAAAAAAAAGAAAAAACCAAAACGTGAACGTAAGCAAATCAAGGTGTACAGGAGTCAGAATGAAGTCCGGAAATTTTACCAACTAGTACATTCTCTCTACATTCTCCTGTAGAGATGAAGATGAAAACCTGGAGATAGATACAGATAGAGTGTTGAGGATCTGAAAGGAACATTTTGAAAAGCCTCTGGTATCAAATAGTGGCGGTGCAGAAGATACCCCCAGAACTAATTAGAGATGACGGTATATATAGTATACCACCTTGCCAAGATGAGGTCAGAATAGCAATTAATCGACAGAAGAATAAAAAAACAGGTGCTACTGGGTAACCAGCAGAACTATTCAAGTCTGGTGGCCAGATGCTAATCAGGAGCATGCACCAGCTGATTAGTACCATTTGGCTAGAGGAATGCATGTCAAATGATTGGAACCTCATCATCCTGTGTTCCGTGCACAAAATATCTAGACAAGGCAAGATATGTGCCAACTATAGAGGAATTAGTATCCTTCCAATCGCATATAAAGTGTTATCCATCGTACTGTGAAAACGACTGTCAATATTATTGGATAACTTTGAGTGGCACAAGATCAGAAGTTAAAGTCGGAAAGGGCCTCTCGAAGCCGTTTAATACCGAACGGGGATTCAAACAAGGTGACAGTTTGTCGTGTGATCTTTATAACATCCTGCTGGAAAATGCCATACGAGATGCAAATGTGAACAGAAATGACATATGTTACTCTCCTACGTCGATAAAATCGACATAGTGGGTCGAACATTGCGACCGGCAACAACCACCTTTGAACAAATTGAGAAGGAGTCTGCCAAAGTGGGTCGAATATTAAATGGCGTGAATTCCAAGCTAATGTTATGAATGCGCAAGACGACCAGTAGACTCAGACCAACTGTGGAACTGAATGGATGAAAAAAAAACTGCGCACAAAATCGAGGCGCCCGGAAATCTTTTTTAGGTTCTACTTATGGAACAAATGTTATTTCTCGAGACAGCAAAGTAAGTAAGTTTTAGAATATACAGATCTCTATAAGCGTAGATTAAAGAAATATTCCTGAAATAATCCTTAGCTATGGCTGTCCTGAGCTCTACAAGTGTGGATTTTTAAGGATTATTTTTTAAGCTATCCATAGTTCTGTAAGCGTCTTCTCATAGAAGACTAGAAGGTCTTTTAATAGAGGTCTTCTCATAGAAGACCGAAAGGTATTCTGATAGAGTTTTCTTATAGAAGACCAGAAGATATTCTCATAAAAGCGTAGAATGTCTTCCAAAAGAATAGAAGGTCTTCTAAAAGAAGACCACAAGGTTTTCTCATAGAAGGCCGAACGGTCATCTCATAGAATACCAAAGGGTCTTCTCATAAAAGACCACAGAGACTTCTCATAGAAGACTAGAAGGTTTTCTAATAGAAGACCAGAAGGTCTTCTCATAGAAGACCAGAAGGTTTTTTCATAGAATACCGAAAGGTATTCTGATAATTGGCTCATAGAAGACTAGAATATATTCTCATAAAAGAGTGGAATGTCTTTCAAAAGAATAGAAGGTCTTCTAAAAGAAGACCTTCTATAGAAACCTATTAGGCTTTCTAATAGAAGACCAGAAGGTCTTCTAATAGAGGACCAGAAAATCTTCTCATAGAAAACCAGAAAATCTTCTCATAGAAGACCAGAAAATCTTCTCATAGAAGACCAGAAAATCTTCTCATAGAAGACTGTTTAGTTATTGAGATTAGAAGACCAGAGGGTCTACTCATAGAAGACCAGAGGGTCTTCTCACAGAACACAAAAATGTCTGCTAATAGAAACCTAGAAGGTTTTCTAATAGAAGACCAGAAGAACTTCTAATAGAAGACCAGAAAATCTTCTCATAGAAGAGCAGAAAATCTTCTCATAGAAGACTTTTTAGTTATTGAGATTAGAAGACCAGAGGGTCTACTCATAGATGACCAGAGGGTCTACTCATAGAAGAGGGTCTACTCATAGAAGACCAAAAGATCTTCTCATAGAATACCAAATAATCTTCTTATAAAATAACAGAATACAGAAGGTATTCTAATAGAAGGTTAGAAGAAAGGTATTCTTATAAAAAACAGAAGGGGTTCTCATTGTAGACTTTTTTAGTTGTTGAGATTAGAAGACCAGAAGGACTTCTCATAATGTCGAAAATGTCTTCCGATAGAAGACCAGAAGGTATTATCATAGAAGACTAAATAATCTTCTTATAGAATAACAGAATACAGAAGGTTTCTAATAGAAGACCAGAAGGAAGAAATTCTCATAGAAGACCAGTAAGTCTTCTAATATAAGACCAGATGGACTAGACAATATAATTTTCTTATAAAATACCAGAAGGTCTTCTTATAGAAGACCATTTTTTAGAGTTCAGAATATCTTCTCATAGAAGTCTATTAGGTCCTTTTTAGAAAAGTTTTGTATTTCTTCTCATAGAAGTTCAGAAGGTCTTTTCAAATTAGAACAAAAAGACAACAAGGTATTCCCAAACAAGACCTGTAAAGATAAAACTTTACAATACATTTTACCTATAAATTTGAATATTGTTTTGTAAATGAAGGAAGATCTTAAGGATGTTTTTTTTCTTATACCAAAAAATTCACTGTGATTTGTTTCAAATTCAATAATATAAAAACTTACTCGTTATCCTCCTGGCTACATGTCAGCAATAGATTTTCATTGTAGTTATCCTTTAAATCCTTGCGCATTATTTAAATCGTGAATGAAATGTTATCACTTATTATCAACAAAATAAAAATATAAACGACAGCTATTAGAAATTATGAAAAATTGCATTAACTGAGCTAACGAGCTAACGACGGGTTCAAGCGGTAAGGTTAATAGTACGTTACGACATGTGGTTGTTTATCCGCAGTGTGGACATTGGACTTTGAAAGTTAGCAGCAACAGCAGTAGTAGCAACAAGTAAGATTTTTTAATTAGGCAATTTGTTTCTCAAGTGTTGTTAACATTAAACGAATGGAGATTTAATTGCAAATATATTTTTGTCACTAATAAAAAAGGCACTTTTAATTATTTATATTTTTAGAATTTAATTTAATACATTTTTTAATTTTATTTCTTTGTGAAAATCAAAAGAAAATCGTAAACACACTTTTTCACCCTACCAAACTATACAAAATCCGTATAAAAACTAAAAATCCATATCCATGAGTGGCAAGCTGTCAGCCAGCCAACCAGCCAGCCATAGCTTTGCCACACAAGAAAACAACATTTCCAATGGTATTGCGTTTGTTTTTCTTTGTTTGGCTGGCTGGCTGTGGCACTGTCATATTGGCCTAGTCGCTCTCTTTTATGCTCTTGGCCAAGTTTGTTTGGTGGTTGAATGGCGACACTGCTCGCTCAGAAAATGCAAGTCGTTTTTCCTCAACTTGTTACAGCAGTCGAAAACGTCTAGAAACAATTTTGTGGAAAATGGCATGGAAAAGAAGAAACCAAATAAAACAAAACCCCCAAGCAACAGCTATTCTCTACTCCACACAAACATAGACGTTGCAAATAATGTGTAACTTGAAACTGGTCTGTTGCCACTTTTATAGACAACTTGTTTGCCATCGCGTTCATAATATATGTAAGTTCATAACACGAATTGTGTTATGTGAGTAGTCTTGTCGTATGGGACATTCGGCGTAAAGTTTGAAAAATGGTCGAAGAAATGTTAGAGGCTCCATGTTTCGATATAGACCCATAAAAAACCCACCGACTTATTTCCGGTATTTTGAAGCCTTATGTCGTTGTTTATACCAAAAAATTTTTGGAATGACTGGTTTTATCGTATGGGACATTCCCCATAAAATTTGAAAAATTGGGTGGATTGAAGAACTTCTAGAGGTTCCATTTATTGGTATGGCTCAATATAAGAACTGATCGACTGATTTTGAGTATTTTAAAGCCTCACCTCAGTGTGGAGGGTATGCAAAGTGCGTTCTCTCGGATCTACTATTTTTCTCATAGAAAACCAAAATGTCTCCTTATAGAATATCATAGAATGTATGAAGTCCTTCTGATAGATGTCCAGTAGTATTTATACGATGTAGATTTCTCACAGAAGTAAGAAGGTACTGTAATAGAAAACCTAAATATATTTCCATTGAAGACCAGAAGTTGTATTAAAGAAGTCCAGAAGGTCTCAAAGAAGACTATTATATCTAGATATAGAAAACTAAAAATAAAACCAGAAAATCTCATAAAATACCTTCAGAAATTCGAAACATCGTTCTATATCATTTCCATCCATAGAAAGTCTTCTATATAATATAATTGTAGAATAGATTTTATATACAGAAGAAGGTCTTCCATATATTAAAAGTAAAATAAACAAGTTAACAAA
Organism: Musca vetustissima; assembly: GCF_032173495.1. NCBI lineage: Eukaryota > Metazoa > Arthropoda > Insecta > Diptera > Muscidae > Musca > Musca vetustissima. The sequence continues at coordinate 84,474 of NW_026889029.1, forward strand.
GTGTCAGTCGGTGTTGCCGACAGATATATATCCTCAGCCTATGGTTTGAGGAGGTCTGCGTAATAAAGTACAGGTTTTATTATTCTCTCGATCTTTTGAGAGTTACCAGAAGAGGTTGCCTTATGGACCCTTTTATAAGATTTAATGTAGGTTTTGAAACATTACGATTTGCAAAGTTTGAATCGAAAGAGATATTCCATTATCTTGATATTGGTTTAAAAAAATTTCATAATATTGACACTTTATGGAGAATGTACCAGAAAGAGTAGACCGACGGGTCCCGTCTTCAAACTTGATATATACTTACTTACTTAGCTGGCTTGTGACTTTAAAAAGATTTGCAGGTGCGTCGCTCTTTTGCGCAGTTTTTCCAATTTGAAAGACCTTTTGTTCGGCAATGTTGTCATCCACTTGATCTTTCCATCTAATTCGTGGGCTTCCCCTTCTGCGTGAATCATCAGCTGGTTCGCTTTTATATGGTTTTGTGACCTGGGGCATCTTCATTCATTCTCACAACATGACCTAGCCAACGTAGCCGCTGCAGCTCGATACATCTGACAATGCCGATGTCCGAGAATAGCTCGTACAACACATGGTTCATTCGACGGCGATATTCACCGTCAACGCAGATCGGCCCATAGATCTTTCGGAGAATTCTTCTCTCAAACAGTCCAAGAGCTGCCTCATCTGTTTGCGTAAGTACCCATGCTTCATATCCATATAAAATCATCAGGTCTTGCAAAGTGTGAATTTGGTCTAGCGAGAGGTGGAATTGTTTCCAAACTGCTTACTTAGACCATAGTAGCATCTGTTGGCCAACACTATCCATTTTCGAATTACAAAACTGATGTCATTAGTTTTATTTATAGCGGTACCAAGGTATATAAAATCTGTGGTGGCTGTTACCACTCTCAATATTTGACCCATTATGTCGATCGGCGTAGGCGAGTAACATGTGTTTTTTGGTGTACAGAGTCCCATTTCTGTTCACCTTTGCATCTCATATGATCTTTTCCAGCACCTGTCACCTTTTTTGAATCCTAGGTTGGTACTGAAGGGCTTCTAGAGGTCTGTGTCAATTAAAGTCCTCCTGAATAAATGTATTAATTTTGCGGGAATGCCGGACGCTGAGATGGCTTTATTCACCTGTGAACGGATAGGGCTGCAGAATGCGGCTTTGAAATCGACGAATAGGTGGAATGTGTTGTTGCGTTTTTCGTGGGTATTTTCCAGGATTTTCCACAGAGTGATAATCGGGCCTATGCTTTTTTCCAGGTCTGAATCCGCATTTGTATGATCCAATGTAATTTAACCTTTGGGTTCAGTCGTTCACACACTACGCTGGATAGCACTTTATATGCGATGGGAAGGATACTTATTCCTCTATAGTTGGTACATATCGTCTTGTCTCCTTTTTGTGCATGGGACACAGGATGCTGAGGTTCGAATCATTGGCCTTGTATTCCTCTAGCCAAATCGTACTAATCAGTTGATGCATGCTTCTGATCAGCGTCTAACCACCGGCTAGGTGGTACACAATCTATACCTTCATATCTTATTGGTTCTGGGGTATCTTCTTCAGCGTTATTATGTGATACCAGATGCTTTGCAAAATGCTCCTTCCAGATCCTCAACACGCTGTCTGTATCTGTCACCAGGTTTCCTTCTTCATCTCCACATTGGATGGGCTTCCTGCAGGAGTCAGAACGAACATGTTCATCCTGTTTGCGTACGCTCAAGTTTTTCTTTCTTTTTTCTGAAAATACATTTCTTCTCTCTTCTTTTCTCCCGATAAATCTCTCTTGCATTACGTGTTGCTACTGTTTGCAGGGTTACCCTATAAGGTGCGTTTTTCACGACACTCCTGATCATACCACGGGCTTTTTGAGGGTAGTCTTTGGCACCAAACTCTTGCTTTTGCTGCCATTTGTAGGGAGTGGACAATTTTTGACCATGTGCTTTATATTATTATTATCAGGACAAGAAGAGCTTTCATCAAGCAGGCAGAATAGTTGAGCGGACTAGGCTTCTGCTATGTGTTGTGATTGCATCTTTTCGGCGTCTACTTTCCGTATTACATTAGTTCGCACCTTTGCTGCTACATTAAGACAGGTGGGAACTTTGGCTGCCACAAGGAAATGGTCCGAATCGATAGATTATCTATCATCTCCTAATTATGTTACTTGGTTAAAATCGGTTTATATATTACTGTATCTTACAAAAAGAATCGTAGAACCCTCTCTTGTATGTACCTAAAGTGGTGAAGGGTGCTCGTCCGACGTTGGACTTTAATTACTGGTCATTATTAGGCCAGATGTATAGTAACCCACTTGGGTTACGGGTTGAAGGCTTTCTATACATAGGATACATATCTTATATATAGTCACAAGTAAAAAAGTGTCAGTCGGTGTTGGCGACAGCCTATCTGGGGAGGTACCAGAGATGATGGACCTATATATCAGAGAGTTGCGCTAAATCAGTGTATGGAATATATATGAAGGTCTGCTAGCTTCAGACCACACGGAATTCACGTCACCTCTGTTGGGAAGGCACAAAGAATATCGGGCCGATGTGTCAAGTTTGGATGGAATTGGATTTTCCGTTCGTTTCCAAATGTTGATATTTGTGGGGTTGGCATTTGTAAACCGACTCCAAATTGTCTGAATGTTTTCGTATGGAATGCCTCATAAGTGACATTTCTACACATAATACAATTGTAGTTTGTGATTACAAACGTATATTTTATATAATTTGATAACGAACTAAAAAATCAATAGTTCACCTTGATGCAGGGAAGTGTGAACTCTGTGTCTAGAGTTTCTATCTATATCTATCAATATCTATTTTTCCGAAATAAGTCAGTTGGGAGTCAGAGCAATTTTTGTGTATCATACCCATAATACCAGCCTATTTACAGCTTAAATTTATTTTTTTAGTTTTATTATATCAGAGCCGAGTAACTAATCGCCATCATTAAATAGTTCATTTGAAATCATTATCACTTCTATTGTTACTCTCTCTCTCTCACCCTCTTCGAACTAAGTATGTCCTACCTAATATGCATTTGTTGTGTTAATGGCGCAATTCTCAAACCAAAATAATGACCCATACAACATGCTTGTGATTGTGCCAGAACATTGTGGTTGTGTTGTTGCTGGTTTGGGGACTATTTGTTTACATTCGCAATTCTATTATTTCCGTTTTCCAGTCTGCGCATGTCATCTGGTTCGGCAATGCCGGTAACTACGTTTCTCAATATTACGCAAAATGTGTGTGTTCAAACATGCATATGTACGTATGTAATTCAAACTTGTAATGAACAACATTGTATGATATTTGGGACACAAAAAAAACTAAGCTTTCTGAAAAATTAGAACATGAAATGCAATAGAAATACATATGTAAATTTTACGTGGGAACCAAATGACGAAACATAAGTGTGTATGTTTTCCCGCAACTATTTCTTGTTGTTTTCATGTTCTATGCACGTCTGTTAAGTTATATTTCTTGTTATTTTTTTACAGGTAAAAAATGTAATAGATTTTCCCGAAGCCATAGAAGTTACAATACGTCTTAAGGTTTACTGTATTAAGGGTGTCAGTACAATGAATTGTCCATTAATTGAGCCGTTTATTTTGAAAGTCTACAAACTGATTATGTAAACCATAATTTCAGCAATTTTTAATGAATATTTATACCCTGTGCCTTATGGCTAATAAGGGTGTATACACTTTGATACAGTGAAAATGTGCCTCGTCGAAATATTGCTTCTAAATCCCACGTATTTTTGGACAAAGTCCATTTCAGAAAATTTTGAATTCATCCAATCTTTGCCTATATTATTATTTATTCCAAACGTTGTTCAAGTTCGAAGATGGGAAATATCGATCCACACCTTCTAGTACGTCCCACACAGGGGCCAGTCCTAGGTCTAAATCCGGGCTATAGTTCATATATAGTATATTATCGAACATTACGTTCTATCCTCCGCAGGTGAAATGATTACAACAGAGTCTTAGAACCAAACCCAAAACGCAGAACAAATATCCAAAATTGGGGGTACCCTTATAGGGGGGCTACCCGAAAAAAATTGACCTATATTCATAATTTTTTGTGGAGAGATTTGGTACCTATTAAGAACTCAAAATACTAAATTACAGCCAATTCGGTGAAAAAATACGACCAAAACCCTCAAAATACTGAAAATTAGGAGGTACTGTTATATGGGGGCTACCAGAAAAAATTGACTTATACTTATAATTTTTTGTGGAGACATTTAGTATCCGATATGAACCCAATCTACCAAATTTCAGCTAATTCTGCTGAAAACGCGCTCAAGAATCGCAAAATACCGAAAAATTATATTGGGGCTACCCGAAAAAAATGACCTATAATCATAATTTTTTGTGGAGAGATTTGGTAACTATTAAGAACTTAAAATACTAAATTACAGCCAATTCGGTGGAAAATACGACCAAAGCCCTCAAAATACTGAAAATTAGGAGGTACTGTTATATGGGGGCTACCAGAAAAAATGGACCTATACTTATAATTTTTTGCTCAAGAACCCCAAAATACCGAAATTTGACGGTTACCCTTATATGGGAGCTATGCCTGAACGTGGACCGATATATCCCATCTTCGAACTTGACCTGCCTGCAGACAAAAGACAACCCTATACAAAATTTCAGCACCCTATCTCAATTCCTTCAGAAGATAGCGTGATTACAACAGACGGACGGACAGACGGTTCCAAACAGTTCCAAATATGGAACTATATTTAAAATATTCAATGTAATTACAGCTATTGCGGTCGGAAAATGGTTCTAAATCATTTAAAGTACGCAAGCATGACGGAATCTTTATATGGGGGCTTTGTCCAAACACCTTCGAACATGATCTATGTTTGTTAAACATATTACGATTCAAATCGGATAGTCCATTATTTAATGATAAATAAAGTTGCAGATATTCTTCTTCCTGTGAAAGAGCTGCAGGTATTCTTCTTCCTGTAAGCTGCCGGTATTCTTATTCCTGTAAGCTGCAGGTATTCTTCTTCCTATGGAAGATCTGCTGATATACTTCTTCCCATTGAAGAGCTGGAGGTAATCTTCTTCCTGTAGGAAAGCTGAAGGTATTCTTCTTCCTATAGAAGAGCTGGAGGTCTTATGTCTTTGTACATAAGCTTAATTATGTCTTTGTACATAAGCGTGTAACAGAAAAAGGAATTGAGATAGACCCATGCTTCCTTTTGAGAATATGCATGTTAAATTTTAAACAAAGTACAGGTCAAATTTATGATACATTAAATTTGGAACAGGTCACTTATTTTGCCCAAGGAAAAACCCTATTGAAATTTGATATATCTATATATTAGGTTGTCCCATAAGTTTCTTACATTTTTTTGTGCGAAATGAATACACGATATTTGTTGTTTGAGGTTGATTTATAGTGTTATATATGAACCGTTCTGTTCTATAACCTTCTTCCATCTCTCAGGAAGCCTCATTATGTTCACTTTCCAAAATTGCTGAAGCTTACTTGCAAAATACTCATATGTGTGCGTTTTTATTTCGCTTATGGATTTGAAAGATTTACCACGGAGAGAATGTTTTAAGGAGAGGAGCAAGTAATACTCGGAAGGACTAACTGTGATAATTTTGTATTGAATGAATTGAATGTATTCAATTACTCATATATAGAAATATAAAATATATAAGACAAATATTTTTATTTTTTAACATAATTATACATTGTTGTAAATGGAAATATTAAACATCAACAAATTAAAATATTCCCCTGGATGTCACTAAAAATATTATTATCAATATATGAAAAATTATTCAAATACAATTTAAATGAAAAAATAATATGAATAAAGAATTTAAGATAAAAACAAAGTTAATAATTACAAAAATGATATTCTGGTTCTGATGCTATAAGTGGCAGGGAATCATCTTCATTATAGAAATATGTCACAACTTTATTTGTCCATCCCATTTCATAAAGACCCCTTAGGAGATTTAGTTGTAATAAATATATCATGTCTAGGCAGACAAGAAGCACGCATGGTATATTGTTGAATGTGTGATATATAGTCCTGGATTAAAGGAGCCGTGTTGTCAAGAGTAGGGTAGGTAATGTTGAATGTTGATTTGAAATCCTTTATTTGTCCAAATAGGATAAAAGTTGAGGAATGCTGTACTTAATATTCAAATTAAAAAATTCAACATACATTCATTCGCAGTCTACGAAAACATCGAATTGATAAGGAAAAAATAGAAAAAAAAAGAAAAATTCTGAAAATAAAATGAATGATGTCCTCTATTTTCCACCAAGGAAAAATTTGGTCACTGGAGCCACATTTGCCATAAGTCAATTATGTGAGAATTATTATTTTTGCCAGTTTTAGGTTATCATCTTTTCAAGGGTAATGTTATGGGTAGTCCGTATTGAAATGAGAAGAACTATTTCCACGAACTTGGTAAGCACATGCTTTAAATATGATGCTGTTGTGCCAACATCAGGTCCTTAAGGAATACAAATGACACAATGTTTTCAATCCTCTATGTATTTGGAAGATTTAGTTTTCGAAAATGTACTCAAATCCAAATTGAGGATGTTTCCAATCTGCTGTATAGTTGAGAGATGTTGTTTTCTAAAATGTACTCAAATCCAAATTGAGGATTCATTCGTTGAGGAATTTTTCGGCACCACCACAATTTCCTGTTGCATTAGCCATGGAAGGCCTCTTGTCGTCAACATTTGAAGAGTATCGTCGTTGTCAGTTTAGATATTCGAATTCTTCCAGTATGATTTCTGTTCAGCTCTAAAAAAATGACGCACACAAAAGATACAAAAAATCTGAAAATAAAAAAAAAACTTCCATCGAAGGCCACTAATGATGTTTGAATTTATGACTAAGTCTTGTAGATATTCTCCACGAAGGAAACAAATTGTGGAGGGCCATTTGGTTCGATGTTGGTGATACAATTGGGCGCCAAAGTAATGCTATGATTAGCACATCAGGTTCATGGGTTCCAAATCGGACAAGGAAATCAGCACATTTCATCAATGGGATGAAACCCATAGGACGGCGATGCTGCTATTTCTTATTCGAAGAGCTTCTCCATGAGGGACCAAAATATTTAAGCATACCAATCGTAAAGGGTATTTTGTTGTGATATTGGTGATACAATTGGGCGCCACCGCAACGTCAGGATCATGAGTTCAAAAACGGACAAAAAATCAGTACATTATTATCCAAGGTTGTTAAACCCATAGGAGGAGGGTCCTTATACTTCTTCCTTATACATTTACAACATGAAGGACAATCACATTTGGACTAGACATTGGCAGAATTTAAGCCATAGGATGACGATACTTATAGTTCTTCTTTGTAGAGTGGACTAGACAACAATGTAAGGTCCTGCATATTTAAGCAATAAATCGAAACGTGCTGCAATGTTTGACTATGTGACAGATTATTGTAGGTTATAGAAATGTTTGTTATTAATGGTTCCAGTTGAGATATTGTCTGAAATACGGCGACGTTCCTTCTTAAAATCTAAAAAAATGGGTAAACAAAATAACTCTGCAAAGAGAAAAAGATCAAGACATCGACTACCATAAGACTTTTCATGGACTTGGAAGGTCATTGAAGTGAATTTTGTCACTCCGACAAATGGTAGAGGGTGTGGACTCCAGCTTAACATGAAAACTACCGAACTTCATATTAATAAAAATATTAAAAAATAAGCAACAAAATCTGAAAATATAAATGAAGAAACCACGTCCACTCGTTTTAGTTTCTAGGGTTTTGAGATCTTGTTAGGCAATTTATATATTATCAGGTCTTTTCGTTTTATGTTTCTTTAAAATTTTATGAAAAAATCCGAAATGTAGATCCTTGAAATATCGCAGCGAAAATGAAGCATGTTATAGACTACGTTTTAATGTTTAGTTTCGTAAGGTTCTCTTGAAATTCATTTAAGAAACAATCTGAAAATAGAAATAACAGGAGTTCTCTTGGACCGAAGAAAGCTATAATGCCGAATTACTTTTCCATATTGAATTCCAGGGGTGTGGTTTTGTATTCGTCAGAATATTATTAGTTCAGGAAAGCCAATTTTTGAGTGTCCATAAGGGAATTTGAGATCGCCACTAATGAATACTGGAAGACTTTGATTCTAGAAAAATTCAAACCAGACAAACTAAAAAATCTGAAAAATAATTGGGTAGTAAAAGAATTGAAAAGAAAATCCTTAAAAAAGAAAAAAACAAAAGGACAAAATAGAGGAGTCCTCCACCATCACAATTCGGTCTTTTAGAACTCGATCGCCAAAGATTGTCATCATTGAATTAAGTCACTTCTTCAAATTGCCTTTAGGTGACCTTCCAATAGTTCTTCCAGTAGCCAGTGACAAGTTTTCCATTCTGGATGTTAACGCCAATTCCAAGAAAACACTTCGACATGGACGATTTTCAAGTTGCCATGATGCATTTGGGGGGTGAATCTTCGATGGTCTTTACTTTCGTCGGCGGAAGCCAATGAAGGGCTCTCTCTGTTCCAGGCAATTCACTTCAGATAACCATAGTGGTGTTGATGAAGAATAATTTGCCAGGAACAATTTTCAGATCGAGTGATCAGAAAGAAAATGCAACGTCATATCAGGTTAATGGCGAATGATGAACTGATAATTTGCTAAATAAATCCTCTGAATTTATACCCAAAAATTTTAGCTGCTTATCTTGTCAGTTCACTTTTTGCTAATTTAAATGTGATTACTTTCAAGGACGGCCATTTGATCCCTTTGTCCAGGTAGGTGAGGGTAGGTATCTTAAGAAGCTAACAATTGTTTTACTAGAGGTATATGCGTCATAAGGATTGGTAATTATGAAAAATATTTTCAATTTGTCTACCTGAAAAAATAGGTTCTAAAGATTAAAACTTCATCCCTTAGGAGATTAGGGTTCTTGAAAGAAATGAAGAAACAACTAAGGAGGGAACTTACAGTTCCATATGACAATTTTTTTAATATCTGTCTACCCGTAAAATAAATTCATGTGATTTTTGAATGCAAAAAAATTCTGCAAATTAAATCTGTCTGCTTGATTTTAATGCTGGTTTTAATTATTTCCCATATATTTCATATTTAATTAATATTTAATTTTGATAATATCAACCAGCGACCGAAGTCGCGCAGATACTGGATTTTGAGAGGTTTTCATTCTCTGCAGAAGAATCGATAAACTGTGTATGAGAACCACAAATACGAAACGTATATTTCGGAAAACTATAACTTGCCTGCTTAAAAATCGATCGTTCGAAGCTGATAAATTGAACATTTACTCATAGGAAAACTGTCTGGAAAAATAATAATAAAGAGATGACAAAATTTTCTGGAAACCTGATATACTTTGCACAGAAAATCAATATTCGTCAGGAATTTTTAAAGTCGATATGAAGGGAGGGCTGGACTTCAATATTTTCTGCAATTGTAATTAGAAAAAAATTTACAATTTCTTAAGAAAACAAGTAAAAAATTTCAGTCGGTGTTGCCGACAGAAAGATTCCCTCATTCTATGATTTATGTAGGTCTACGGAATTACAGACAGGTTTTATTATTCCTTATATAAGTTATATGTTTTTATCTACGAGTTGACCACCGAGTCCGAAGATGGGGTCTATACATCCCCCCAATCTTCGGATTTAAAGTATGTTTGCTAAAATATTACGATGTGCAAACTATAAATTAAATCGGTGATGTAAATCGTTTCAAATTAAATTTACAGGTTTGTAAAATATTGACCCTTTTTGGAGTGGAGGTACTAGAAGGAGTGTACCTATAAGTCCCATCTAACAACATTATAAGGGCATGATTAAAATATTACATTGTGCAAAGTTTAGTTCAAAATATTTTGATTTAGAGTTGGTAATAATACGATGATGTGCAGAGTTTGGGCCAAAGAGTATATTCCATTCACAAAATATAGGATTTAAAAATTGAAAATGTTTGCCCTCTTATAACATTATATAAGACATTACAAAGTTTGGTTAAATCCGATAGTCCGTTCGCATGATATTGTAAGATTAATTTTCATCAACATGTTGATTATTTTTTGTGGGAGGTACCAGAAAGAGTGGGCCGATATTTCACATCTTTGAACTTGATTTAGGTTTGGAAGAAATATTACGAAGATTGTATGAAATCTGTTACCCCCTTCAAAAATATCGTGCACACCAGCCAGCTACAAAGAGTTCGATGAGGCACATTTTTCTGAAGTAGCAATATGCACACATTAGCCCTAAGTATGAGGGTATAAAAGCATGGCCTATCAATAACAGGATACGTCATTCTAGACTCAATTCAATACGCTATGCAAATTTTCGTGTACATATTTGTTTACATTTAACAATCAGTTAATAAACAACCTAAAATTTATATGATTCTTCGCATCATGGTAACCCTGGCAATGGTCCATCGCCAGCCATAGATTATTGTGATTGGAATAAGCAAATGAAAAAATGTAATATAATTTTCTTTTTACCATAACTATTGAACCATAAACATATTTTGTATATGCTACACAGGGTCAGGGTATTATAGCTTTGTGCAGCCCCAAGAGTTTGTATTGCGACTAGCTTAGTCCATCTAAAAATGTATGTCCTTCCGTCCGCCCGTTCGTCTGTCAATTATAGTTTTAAATACTATACATGCCACAGTTATGGTCCAATCTATATGAAAGTTTTCATCGGTTAATATTTAGGGTTTTTCTGGTCGCACTAGAGGCCACAATTATGGCCCTAATATCGCGAAATTTTATATGGAGAAGAGGATCAGGCAAAAGAATAAGCATGTCTGTTTTAATAAAGATCGGTCAATATTTAGCGGGTCACTGACTTTGTGTGGAAATGTCAAAATTTGTATTCTATGACTCCTACTAAACTTACTCCTGAAGGACATGGACCTGCGAAGTTTATAGTATATCCAAGAGGAGTGGTTGGCCTTTTAATTGACACCAATTATATTGTCACATGTACTTGGATGTGGGAGTTACACTTACATATTCAAAGGTGCTTACTTAATAATATAGCGCTGATAGCTTTGAAAATTTCCATGAGGACCCAGGTATGGTCAAGGACAACGCCGATAATTTTCGGTGATGATCAGATAATAATTTTGGGATGAAGTGGACCGAAAACTTAATTGTGTGTGTGTTTTCGATTCGATCTATAAGCCACAATTGAAAGCCGAACATCACAACACAACCCACGGTGAAGGTAATCTTGACAAGAAATTAGAAGCAGGGATGGTCCGTTTGACGAAATTTTAGGTTGTCGACGGTCAAAAAGGTGTAAACGTCGAAAACGTCATGTACCAGTTTAAAATGTAATAAATGTAGTAAATTCAGAAAAGGATACGTAATTTTCAAATTGAAAATATTGAAACAATAAATCATATTTAAGAATGAGTATTTTAGTTTTTCTAAAAATATTTTTAAACGTTAGCTTGGATTGCCAGAAAGGTTATATTTCATATTAAGTCCATATCATTAATTAACATTAAATTTTTTGCAATTGTATAATTGATTCATTTTGGATCAATAGATGGCGCTGACGACGAACCTTTATAAGGGTTGTCATGTTGCAAAAAATAATATATATTTTAAATTGCTTATACGTTTTAAAATATTAAAGGTATTTTCATGAAATTTGTGTCCTATAAACGGTGGAATTATGATCTTTCTTATAGTCCATAAACTATTCTAAAAATTATTTCTTAAGAACAAAATGTTTTCTGAATTTCTCATGTTCTTTTTTTCAAAAATTTTTAATCTTCAGTGTAAAAACGGCGATTTAAGCTTTAGCTAAAGAATTTAAGCTTTAATATTGCATATTACTTTCGATTATATATTAATCTATCTATTGATTGTCATGATTCAAATTCGGCAATGCAGAAATTTAACGTTTATTTCTTATTACTACCCTAACTTTTGAACTATAAAATATATATTGCTGATATGAGAAATTCAAAAAATATTTTAAGAATGAGATATTTCATCTTTTATATCTTTTATAATTGAAAAGTTATGGCGAAACAAAATAAACTTTAAAGATTTACATTCGCATATATGAATTATGTGATTCAATGGATGACGCTGACGATGAGTGGTCATTGGCAGGGTTTATCAAACGACAATAGAAAAATGATAATTAATTTTTAAAAGTCTACGCCTAAAAACTGACACTTTTTACTTGGTTTTTTTAAGAACAAGGAAATTAAGAAGACATTGAGGATTTTATTTTAATTATTTATTGTATTTTTTCAGGATTTGGGTTTTGTACAAATTATTTTAATAGTTTTGGTATTATTGTCAGTAGGAAATTGGCACTAGCAGTTACAGCATATCAGAATATTCTTTGTAAAAACGAATGTACTCAATTGTTCATTAACATATAAACTATATGAAACAAATATTTTTATTTTTTAACATAATTAAACATTATTGTAAATGAAAATATTAAACATTAAAAAATTAAATATTCCCCAAGATGTTACTAAAATTATTATTATTATTAATATATAAAAATCATTAATATACAATTTAAACAAGAAATAATGTAAAAACAATTTAAAATAAAAGCAAATTTATTAATTCAATAATTGATTTTCTGGTTCTGAAGCTGTAAGAGGCAGGGATTTCAATACGTTCTGATTTAATTTTCAGTATAGAAATAATTCGCAACTGCATTTTGTCCATCAAATTCCATAATGTGCAGAGTGAGGAGGATTGTTTTTAATATCCATGTGAATATCCACCAAGGAAACCAATTATCTATTCTTTCCACTAAATTAAGTATTTTCGTATTTTTTACAAAGACCTTTAAGGAGGACAAATAAATCATGTCTAGTCATACAAAAATCAAGCACGATATATTGTTGAATGTGTGAAATGTAATCCCGGATAAAAGGAGCCATGTTGTCAAGTGTAGGGTAGGTAATGTTGCATGTTGATTTGAAGTCCTTTATTTGTCCAATCAGGATAAAAGATGAGGTATGCTTTACTTAATATTAAAATTAGAAAAATTGTCAACATACACATATGTGCTTCATTTCTACTCTCCGAAAAAAATCGACTTAAAATAGGAAAAAATAAAAGAAAAATAGAAAAAAATCTGAAAATAAAAATGGAGTTATATTCAAGATTTTCCACCTATGACAAATCTTCCTTAGTCACTGGATCACATTTGCAATAAGTCAATTATGTGAGAATTATTATTTTTACCAGTTTTAGGCTATAATCTTCTCCAGGCTTAGATTATGGATAGTCCATACTGAAATGAGAATAATTATTTCCACGAAAAAAAATATTGCATAAAATTCGACCACAAGACTTGTATTTCCTCTGTTTTTGGGTACTTTGTAAGCAGATGCTTTAAAGATGATTCTGTTGCACCAACATCAGGTTCTTAAGACACACAAAGGGCACAACGTTTTCATGTTCTATATAGTTGGGAGATTTAGTTTTCGAAAATGTACTCAAATCCAAATTGAGGATTCATTCGTTGGGGGAATGTTTCATCACCGCAATTTTCTGTGTTGAATTAGCCATGGAAGTCCTCAAGGAACAATATTTTCAATATTCTATATAGTTGAGAGATGTAACTTTCGAAAACGTACTCAAATTTAAATTGAGTATTTATTCATTGAGGAATTTTTCGGCAATACCACAATTTCCTGTGTTGTATTAGTCATGGAAGACTTCATGTCGTAGCCATTTGAAGAGTATCGCCGTTATTAGTTTAGATAAAACAAAATACGATCTATTTCGAATTCACTTCCACTACGATTTCGGTTGATAAGTTCAGCTCTGAAAAATAGACACACACAAAAGAAATAAAAAAATATCTGAAAATAAGAAAAGAACTCCATCGATGTCAAGAAGTCTCATCATGAATTCTAAGGCCACTAATGATATTTGACCTCATCACTAAATCTCACTTCCCAGATTTCAGAGTATGCTCTAGGCAAATACTTCGATTTGTATCTTTAATAGTGATGAGATATACGATAGTTATTTCAATGTGGGTGTTTCATTCCAATTGTAGAGGGTCATTTGGTTGGATGCTGTTGATACAATTGGGCGCCACCGTAATGCTATGATTAAAACATCAGGGTCATGGACTCAAAAACGGACAGGAAAATCAGCACATTTTCATCAAGGGGGGTTAAACTCATAGGAGGATCGTCTTTGTACTTCTTCTTTGTAGAACTTCTCCATGAAGAAAACAAATCGTAGAGGATCATTTGGATGGATGTTGGAGATACAATTGGGCGCCACCGTACTGCTATGATTAAAACATCAGGGTCATTAGCTCAAAAACGGACATGAAAAACAGCACATTTTAATCGTAGAGATTCTCCATGAGGGACCGTACCGTTTGGACTAGGCTATGTAAGGTCCCTCATAATTAAGCATACAATTAGGCGCCACCGTAATGCCTTTATTATCACATGAGGGATTAAACCCATAGGAGGAGGATCCTTATACTTCTTTTCTGTAGATCTTGTACATGAAGAATTATACCGTTTGGACTGGACAATAGGAGAATGTACGCCATAGAACGGTGGTCTCTATATTTCTTCATTAGAGACTAGGCAATACAAGGTCCTACATATTTCAGCAGCGACAATGGGCATCGACTACCAGAAGTCTTTCCATGCACTTGGATGATCCTTGAAATGAAATTTATCACACCGAAAAATGGTAGGAGGTGTGGACTTTACCTTAACCTGTAAACTAGATAGTTTACATCAAAAAAATATTAAAAAATAAACAAGAAAATCTGAAAATAGAAATAAAGAAGAACTTGGTCGATTAGTTACAGTGTATCTTGTTGGGTAATTTTTTATCTTTTTATTTTGAGTTTCCATAAAAAACAGAAAATGGGCAATGCTAAAAACTCCGCTTTGAAATTTAGTTACGTAAGAACCTCTTGAAATTCCTATAAAAAAATTACAAAACAACATCTGAAAATAGAAATAACAGGAGTTCCGCACAAAGTTATACTACCCTTCCAACATAGTTGTGTAGGGTATACAAATCGTCTGAAAATAAAAGTTCTTCATGGGATTTGACGCCTTTTAACACATGCCGAACGGATTTACTTTTCCATATTGAATTTCAGATATGTGGTTTTGTATTCGTCAGAATATTATTAGTTCAGGAAAGGCAATTTATGAGTGTCCATAAGGGTGATGGGCAACATGCGAAAACCAACGTTTATACTTGGAATTTCAGATCGCAATGAATGAATACTGGGGAACTTTGATTCTAGAATAATTCAACCTGGCAAACTATAAAAATCTGAAAAATAATTGGGTAGTAAAAGAATTCAAAAGAAAATTCTGAAAAAAAATCAAATGAACAAAAAAGAAAAGTCCATCTCCATCATAATTCGGTCGTTTGGAACACCATCACCAAGGATTGTTATGCTTGACACAAGTCACTCCTTCAAATTGCCTTTAGATCGCCTTCCAATAGTTCTTCCTTTCGTCTTTGAATGCTTCACCCCCATAGGTGAGGAATATAAGAGACCAAAGAGTTACCACAGTAGCCAATGCGAAATTTTCCATTTTGGATTTTTACGCAAATTCCAAGAAAACACATCGAAATGGAAGACTTTCATGTTGGGATGACCCATTTAGGGGGTGAATCATTGATGGTCTTCGGCGGCAGCCAATGAATAGCTCTGTGTTCTGAAATTGAGAGACCACAGAAAATGCAATGTCCACTCAGGTTAATGGCGAATGATGAACTGATAATTTGCTAACAAATTCTCTGAATTTATACCCAAAAATTATGTTAGTAAATACAAAACAGCTGCTCATCTTGTCAGGTAACTGTGTGCTAATTTATGTGTGATTATTTTCAAGGACGTTCATTTAATCCCTTTGCATAGGTAGCTGAGGTTAGATACCTTAAGAAACTGACAATTGTTTTAGTCGGGGTATGTACGACATATTTTTGTTAATTATGAAAAAATATTTTAAATTTGTCTACCTGAAAAATATTTCCAAAAGAATAAAACTTCATCCCCAAGAAAATTAGGATTCTTAAAGAAATGAAAAACAACCTATGGCGGGAACTGTAAAACATATGACAATTTTTAAATTCTTGTATACCCCTTAAAAATTGACAAATTGAAATAAAATTTCATCCCGCAGGATTTTGGTACCTTGAAAACTATTTTTCATATTTAATAATATAAATTACAATTAAAATTCAGTTATTAGTAAAATTAATAACTATACCATTTAGACTAGACAATCGGAGAATTTAAGTCAGTCCTTGCATTTCTTCTTTGTAGAGCTTCTCCATGGACTAGACAATGTAAGGTCTTACATACATATTTAGCAACAAATCGCATACTGCAATCTTTCATATGAACAACTTTTCAATCCAGCATTTTTTACGAAAATTATTGTAGGTGGCAAATTTATAAAATAGTGAAATGTTTATTATAATTTGTTCCAGTTGAGAAATTTGTTCTCTGGCGATGTTGCTCTTTCAACATCTAATGAAAAAATAAAAAAAAAAACAAAATAACTCTACAGAGGAAAATTGCAAAATTTGTCACATCGACGAATGGTAGGTGATGTGAACTCCACCTTAATATGAACAGAACTCCACATTATAAAAAGGGTATATTCATTTTGAGTTTCTAAAAAAATGTAAAAAACAAAAATGTAGATCCTGTAAATATCGGAGCGAAATTAGAGCAACCTCTTAAAATTCCTATAAAATTAAAAAACACAGGAGTTCCCATGGGGCCACATGATAGTTTTGTTGGGTATTCAAATCCGCTGAAAATAAAAGTCCTTCATGGGACTTGAAGCCTCTTTACACATGCCGAACGGAACTACTTGAAAGGGGAAGATCGCCGAATTTCAGAGAACAAATTTATTAAATGGAACCATCAAAAACAAAAATGTCACTATTTTATAAATTTGCGACCTACAATAATAATAATATCGGTAAAATTTCTGGAGGGAAATTAATAGTGTCTGACACTATTAATCTGTAGGACATAACATTGTTGCCTAGTTCGAACGGTACGGTTCCTTATGAAGAAGCTATACAAAGTCCTATGGTTTAAATGTTTAGTTTAAACGACATTTTCCTTCATGTAGAAGATCTACAATGAATAAGTATAAGGACTCTCCTCCTATGCGTGTAAATTTCTCCGATGAAAATGCCCTGATTTTCTTGTTCGTTTTAAAGCCCTTGATTCTGATTTTCTAATCATAGAATTACGGTGCCGCCCAATTGTATCAACAGCATCCAAACAAATGTCCCCCTACGATCATTATGGGCGTTGGAAGTCGTGATGACACTTCTTGAGATCGATGGTAGTTATTTTTCCATTTTCGGATATTTTTGTTTTCCTTTATGGAGAAGCTCAACAACGAAGAAGTATAATGACCGTCATCCTATGGCTTAAATTCTCCGAGTATATCCGAGTCCAAATTAATAAGATCTACCAATAAGAAGTATAAGGAGGATAGATTTAGAGCTGATTTTCTTGTCCTGTTTTAGGTTCATGGCCCTGATATGTTGCTAAAGATAGCATTACGGTGGCGCTCAATTATATATTATCATTACAGGCTGTTATATGAGATCGAAACGATCTCTAATAAGTCGACAATATAACAGGCTCGCCTATAAGCATCATTATATATTTTGCAAATTTTAAAATAAAAACATATTTTATATATTTTTAATGTATGTATATATTTTTTACATATAAAATATTTAATAAAAATTTAAGAAAAGTAAATGTATTAACGATATTTCACATTTTTCCTCTTTCAACTGGTCTTGCTTATCTTGGACTAACTTCACAAAAATATCTGGCGTCCAGAATAAAATAGAAAGTAACCTATCCGATGAAATTTTATTTCAATATGTTAATTTTCGCTAGGTAGACAAGAATCCAAAAAGTTTCAATGTCTTACAGTTGCCTCCATATGAAGGTTTTTAATTCTTTCGAAGACCCAAATCTCCTTAGGGATGAAACTTTATTCTTTAGAAACTATTTTTTCAGGTAGGCAAATCTAAAATATTGTGTCAATATTATCAAACATATGCGCGTATATTATAACTGGTAGCTTCTTAAGATACCTACCCTCAGCTACCTATGAAAAGGGATCAAAGGGGGTCGTCCTTGAAAGTAATCACATTTAAATTATCACAATGTAAACTGAAAAGATGAGCAGCTGCTTGTATTTACTAACAAAATTGTTGAGTATAAATTCAGAGGATTTTGTTAGCAAGTTATCAGTTTATCATTCGCCATTAACCTGAGAGGACGTTGCATTTTTGGTGGCCTATCAAAAAAATAAAATAATTGCTGGCAATTTCTTCCTCATCAACCACAACCATGGTTATCTTTAGTGAATTTTCAAAGACCACAGCTCTTCATTGGCTGCTGCTGACGAAAGTTAAGACCGTCGAAGATTTACCCCCAAAATGGATCATCGCAAGTTGAAAGTCTGCCATTTCGATTTTTTGAATTTGCGGGAAAATCCAAAATGGAAAAATTGGGACTGGCTACTGAAGCATATTCCTCAACTATGGGCGCGAAGTCTTTAAAGTCGAAGGGAAGAACTAATGGAACGTGATCTAGAGGCATTTCGAAGGAGTGACTTATGTCAAGGATAACAATCCATGACGATCGTGTTCTAAAGAACCGAACTATAATGGAGAATGACCTTCCTATTTTGTCCCTTTGTTTTTTCTTTTTTCTGGATTCTTTTCAATTCTTCTTCCTACTATTCAGTTATTTTTTAAATTTTTCAGTTGGACTAATTTCAATTTGTCTAGAATCAATACACCCCCCCCAACTACAGGAAATATCCATCCACGGCGATCTCAAGTATAATATTCGGTATTCGGATCTAACCACATCACTACCGTATCCTTTTCTTATGGACATTCAACAATTGGCTTCCCTGTATATAATATTCTGGCGAATATCAAAACATATCCCTGGGATTGAATATGGAAAAGTAATTCCGTCCGGAATATGCAAAAAGGACGTCAATCCCCATGAAAGACTTTTATTATCAGACGATTTGTATACCCTACACAACTATATTGTAGGGGTATCATAACATTGTGTGACCCCAAGAGAACTCCAATTTGTTTCTATTTTCAGAATATTTTTCCCTTAACTTTTATTGAAAATATTCAAGATGAAAATGTGTCGATTTTCTTGTCCACTTTTGACCCATCCCGTGACCCTAACATGCTGTTACAATTGCATCACCAACATGAAAGCAAATGGCTCTCTACAATTGATATGAAACATCCAGATAGAAAAAAACTATCTATTCGTAAATCTCATCACTATTAAAAATACAAATCTGAGTATTTGACTTGAGAATACCCTGGAATGTGGGAAATAAAAAATATCTGAGTGTCTAGTCTAAACGGTATAGTGATTCGTGGAGAAGATCTATAAAGGAGAAGTATAAGGACGCTCCTCTAATGGGTTTAAATACCCTGATGATGAAAATATGCTGATTTTTTCGTCCATTTTTGGGCACATGACCCTCATGTGCTGCTAATCATAGCATAACGGCGGCGCCCAATTGTATCTCCGGTTTCCAATCAAATTGCCCTCTACTAGTGGTATGAAACACACAGATTAAAAAATCTATCGATTCGCCACCATTAAAGATACAAATCGGAGTATTTGACTGGCGAATACTCTGGAATCTGGGAAGTGAGACTTAGTGATGCGATCAAACATCATTAGTGGGCTTAGAAGTCGTGATGAGACTTCTTGAGTGATTTTTTTTTCTATTTTCAGATATTTTTGTTTCTTTTGTGTTTGTATCTATTTTTCAGAGCGGAACTATCGACAGATATTCGAAATAGCTTGTATTTTGTTTTATCTAAACTAACAACGGCGACACTCTTCAAATGGCGACTACATGAGGTTTCAATGGCTAATACAACACAGGAAATTGTGGTGAAGTCAGACAAATTTTGCAACTAATGAATCTTCAATTTGGATTTGAGTACATTTTTCAAAAACTAAATCTCCCAACTATATAACAGATTGAAAACATTGTTCCCTGAAGTCTTCCATGGCTAATATAACAAAGCAAATTGTGGTGCTGAAAAATTCCTCAATGGAGAAATTCTCAATTCGGATTTAGGGGATTGAAAAAAAAACATGATATTTAAAGCATTTGTTTACCAAGGACCAAATAACAGAGAATATATATTTGTTTGTGGTCGAATTCTATCCCATATTTTTTATGTAAATAATTCTTTTAATTTCAATCCGACTACCCATAACATTGGTTTAGAAAATTTTATAACCTTAAACTGGCAGAAATAAGAATTCTCATTTGGCAAATGTGTCTCCAGTGACCATGGAAAATTTTCCTTGATGGGTAATCATGGAGCCAATTCTATTTTATTTTCAGAATTTTTTCTACTTTCCTTTCATTTTTTTTCTATTTTAATTCGATTTGTTTTCGGGGAATGTGAATGAAGCATATCAATGTATGCTGACAATTGGTTTTATAATTTGAATATAAGGTACAGCATCCCTCAACTTTTATCCTGGTTGCACAAATAAAGGACTCCAAATCAACATGCAACATTACCTACCCTACACTTGACAACATGGATCCTTAAATCCTTGATTATATATCACACATTCAATTTTAGAGAAGAGATATAGATAATTTGTTTCTTTATTAAACACAATCCTCCTCACTCTGCACATTATGAAATTTGATGGAAAATGATGAAGTTGTGACATATTTCTATACTGAAGATGAACGGAGAAAGTACTTGAATCCCTGCCTCGTACAGTGTCAGAGTTTCCAGAATATCATATATTTAAATATTAATTTTGCTTTCATCATAAATTGTTTCCTTATATTATTTTTTATTTAATTTTTAAATTCATAATAATAATTTTTAGTATTATCTATTGCAAAATTTTAATTTTTGAATATTTAATATTTTCATTTATATTAAATTCTAACTGTATTAAAAATTAGAAATATTTTTCGCATTTATATTTTTTTTTTATTTTTTAATTAGTAATTGAATACATTCGTTTTTTATATGTTCTGAGATGAGATGTTCTGAGATACTGTAACTGTTAGTGCAAAAGTCCCAGTTGAAAATAATATCAAAAATATTTCAAGTACATTTACAAAACCTAATGCTGAAAAAATACAATAAATAATTAAAATAAAAATTTCAATTTCTTCTTATTTTATTTGTTTGTAAAAAAACTCTCAGTCGTGTTGCCGCCATATACATATATACCATCAGCGTACGGTTTGCGGAGGTCTACGGAATTATACATAGGTTTTATTATTCGTTGGCTAATGAGGGTGTATGCCCTTTGATACGGTGAAAATGTACCTCATCGAAATATAGATTTTTAGACCCCATGTTTCTTTGGACCGTCCGTCTATCTGTCTGGCCGGCAGATGCCCACGATAACTCTCCAAGGGTGTAACTGATATCATCCAAATTTTGTACATCTTAATATTTCTTCCAAACATAGATTAAGTTCGAAAGTGGGAAATATCGGTCCCCTTCTTCTCGTACCTCCCGCACAAAATGGTCAAACTTGTTCAATAAATAATATGTATTATCATGTGAACGAACTATTTGATTTGAACCAAACATTGTACAACTTATTATGTTAACCAACACTAGATCAAGTCCGAAGTTCAATATTTATAAATCCTGTATTAAACGAATGGAATGTCCGAGTTGCGAAAAATCGAGGTAATTATAAAACTGAAATAACTTGCAAAGAGAACCGCTGTAGCTTTAAATACTGGGAGTATGGGGATACAATGGTATCATATGAATGATATGAACTGTAGCAGTTGCGATATCTGTTAATAAATTGTCATTTAATACGACAGCTTCTTAAAAAGTTGCAGGTACAATGACATTGTAAAAAATTGTAGTTAAGTATCATTATTTTCAATAAAAAAAATCTTTTAAAAATGTACCCCTTAATTGGACCATAAAAAATATTATTTAAGAATCCACGACATTTCCCATTTCTACCAAAGAGAATTCAAACTATTAAAATTAAAACGAATTATTTATAAACGTTGTTTAACAATACACACAAGTGTTTTATCGGGTTTTAATTTGAATAAGCAGCTGCAACAATTCACAATAACAGTTGTTAGTGGCACTAATTAGGTCAGCCTGAAAGTATGCTATGAAGTAATAAACCACAGTGTGAATTGTAGAGGTGAACAGAGCTAGTGTTGTCGATTGTGTTTAATAAGGAAAAACGTTAAGTTTTGAAATAAAATAGCAAATTGCAAATATATATGGGCAATATTGCCAATTTTTTAATATTCCATTTTCAAAAAATCAGCTTTTTTGTTTTTGTGGCACATCAATGATTTTTGGTACATATATAGAGAAAAATGTTCTGACTCCGAAACCGTTCGCGATCAAATTTTTGGTTGATGCGCGCAAAAGTTATCGAGGTTTTAATTTTGGGCATAAGAAAAGAATCTTAAAATTACGCCGTTTATTATATTGACCAAAAACGTTGATATATATCTTTCTCCGTAAAATAAGAATATGAATATATTATAATATTCGCGATAAAGTTGCAGATCTTCGCGAAATATGAGAAAAATAAAAAAGCTATAGGAGAATATATTGATGTAATATTTTCATTATATTAATGACATACACACACACACCTAAGAATTAATTTAAAAATATCTACATAATCTAAACACCATAGTGAATCAAATGATATCAAAATCACACAAGTCCGTGTAGCGGTTTCTAAATCAAAGCGACAGCAAAACAAGATATTGAGGAAAAATATTTGTTTTTGGTTCGAAAAAATAATGTCATCATATTTATTTTTTTTTAATTTTATACAATAAATTTCAGAAAAAATATTGGGGTTATTCTGCTATTTTACCCGAATTTCGCCGAAAAATTGACATATATAATAATAATCACTTTTTGTGCATAAGTATACGCCTTGCGGATTATATCAAGACCCTTCTGATAAATCTTGGGGTTTTATAAATAGGAATATATCTTAAAATAAAATAATATTATGAAATATACATTTTAAATTGCGTGTAAATCGCGTAATTGTCAAAATCATTTGATGCGCATGCGGTTTCCAGGAAGTACTGAGGTTTATCTTCCAATCCATATATATTTTGCGAAATTTCATTTGACGGCTAAGATGTGCCGCACGTTACATTGAAGTACCCAAAAAATCGTAAAACGCGAATAATTTCCGAAAACTCCGTATGCCATTAACGCGCATCCGATTTCGGTGTGCACCCTAAAAAATTCATCCATCTATACCGATTTCAATGTGGTCCATTAAGAACCATGGATGTGCCAGCTCACACTATTTTTGAGATAAATTGCGTCTAAATCGCGTAATTCTTAAAATCATTTGATGCGCATGCGGTTTCCAGGAAGTACTGAAGTTTATCTTCCAATCCATATATATTTTGCGAAATTTCATTTGACGGCTAAGATGTGCCGCACGTTACATTGAAGTACCCAAAAAATCGTAAAACGCGAATAATTTCCGAAAACTCCATATGCCATTAAAGCGCATCCGATTTCGGTGTGCACCCTAAAAAAATACATCGATCTATACCATTTCAATGTGGTCCATTAAAAACCATGGATGTGCCAGCACAATCTATTTTTGAGATAAATTGCGTACATCTCTCTTTCGGCTGAAGTTTTTAAAGTTCTCTTTTCGAAAAAGATCAAAATCCGTATGAGGTCATTTATTGAAGCGGAAATGATACACAGAAAACGCAAATAAATCCGCGATATTTTCAAAAACTTTTTTGCCAAATTTCGTGTTTTTGGAAGGCCAGTTCCCGCCGTTCTAGTAGATGAATTTTCACGAAGATGATTTTATATCATCCGAAACGTAAAAACCTTATTGATCGCGGGTACCCATATCATTCAGTTGACAGATCTAAAAATTTGGCCCGAAAAATAGTTTTTTTTTTGGAAATTTGATCGCACAAAATTCGCACCCTCGGATGAGTATTACTCTGAAGCTGTGCATACTACATACACAAAATACATATCAAATTACGCAGATTCGCGACTACAATAATCTTATAATCGATTTTTAGAAATTCTTGCTTGCGTATTAAAGGTAGAAGTAAAATTAAAAAAACACTCAAAATCGAGCTTCAAAATGTCAGCATCATTTAAAGGTAGATGCAGTTAAAATTTTGAAAAATTATACATAAGGGGCGTAGTCCCCATTTTGTTGGCTTGCATTTTTATTTTGATACGAAGACCGTGCAATGAGTGGCTTAGTCACAAATCGATAGAGAACATAAAAAAAACTGGTTCGCCTCAACCTGTTTTTACACATTTTTTTACATTAAAGTAGACACAGCTTCCACCAAAATAAAGTTTGGAGGTCAATATCATGAACAGTTTGCAACGACAGATCAATTAACCCAAAACTATTTACTTTTTTTCATATACTTAAGTAGTTCCCGTGTTATAAAGGGGTGAACCTCCGCTTCAGCTATGTTAAAAAATTGGCAATATTGCCCATATATATATATATATATATATATTTAATATTCGTTAGAATTTGGGTACAACAATATTATATATATTATTTTTTCCTCGCTTTAGATATTTTGAAGTCGATGTACAAAATATCAGTCAGTCCGTATGTTTGTTTGTCTCTTATGTCTCATATGAGATGGCTTAACGTAATATCTTTACCAAGTCTAGCTCAAGTTGGAAGATGGCACCTATTGGACCAATACTTCTGGCGAAGGAAATTCCGTTTTGAACCAAACTTTGCACAACCTATTATCTTTACCAAATGTGCCCTTTCCTCTGGTACATCCTACAAAAAGAGTCAATATTATATATTTGATCAACATAAAATACGAAACATATTATATATTAACATATACTTTATATAAATCGAATAATAAAACCTGTGTATAACACCAAAGACCCCCTCCGCAAACCATAGGGTGAGGGTATATATCTTTCGGCTACACCGAATAACAATTTTTTACGTGTTTAAAACAATTTCGATACAACCCAGGTTGTGACACAGCGCTAATATATAAAAGTCCAGCCTCATTTGTTAGTAGTTTGAGGACCTTAGCCGCATTTTCGAAACCCAGTAGCTGTAATCCAGCATTCCAGGTTCTTGGAGGGTGACAAATATATTTTCTGAAAATTTTAAATTGTCTATAATTTGCTATTACGTATTCCTGGCTAAAAAAACTTCTCTGTTAGGACATAGCCGCCTTATAAATGTCCCGCCTAATTTTCTGTATTTTGTATATTATAGCCGCATTTTCCTACCAAAGGGCTGTAATTTGGTGTACAAGGTTATTGGAGGGTGATCAATATTTTTTTAGAGAAAATTTCGACATATTACCCATATAAAAGTCCCACCTCAGTTTTGGTATTTCTAACCCAAGTAGGGGTAAATAGGCATTTAAGGTTTACGGAGGGTAGCTAATATATTTCCATAAAATGTTAAATTGTCTTTAATTTTCTGATACGTATTCCTGGTTAATGTGGATTGGAGTCGATTTACAAATGTCCATCACTTTGTCTGTTTGTGATAACTCTTGATAAGAGTAATCGATTTCATCCGAACTTTTCAAATTGTAATATTTCCTTGACTTAAATTTTATTCGATTCAATTTCAATTCAATTTCGAAGATAGGGAATATCGGCCTACTCTTTCTGACCTATATTATTCTGACCTATTATTGGTGAGGGTTTTTGTATATTAATAAACCAAACCAGATGTCTCATGTGTCTTCGTGGGTTTAATAAAGTAAAACCTAGCATAGACTTACATCAGTTGTCCCATTTTTTTATTCAATTTAATTTCCAAAAAAGACCATTTAATTTATGATTTATTTTTATTTATTTATGAATTGTTATTGGTTGTGATGTTTTGAGTTTAGAATATTGTTTTAATGTTTTTTATGTTTTTCTTGTTGTTTATAATTGTTGATTTTTTACTTCATTTTTTTTTGTTTTATTTAAAAGCTAAATAACTTATAATAAATACTTAAATTAATAATGGATTTTTTTCTTTGTGAAATCTTTTTATTTAGATTATTTTTTCAATTTTATTTTTTTTTAATTTATATATAATTGGTTTTTGTGTAAATGTGTTTCTGCAGTTTATATTTATATATGTTTTTTTTTTGTATATATAGTTATTACTATAATGAATATTATATTAAGAGTAATAATAGTGATAATAATAAAAAAATATATTTCACAGAAAAAAAGAAACTACTAGTTTTTTTGTTTTGTATAAAAAATTGAACTAACACACACCAAAAAATTAAATATATATTTGTTTTTTATATTTTAAGAACACAAACTGAAAACGTGGTTTTATTTGGTAATATCAGCAGAAAAGTATTGATTTTTTTGTAATTTTATATAAAAAATGAATTGTATTTAATATAAAATATAAGAAATCTGGCGGGATTTGAGTGAAACGCTTGAATACATTTTGAGTGATACTGATTATTAAATATTTTACTATTATGCTATTATATTTTCCAAATGATATCAAAGGAGTCAGAATATTGAATGTAAAAAATATGGACTCCGAAAATGGATAAAAAAAAACAAAATTGGAAGATGAACCTTCCACATCCTTCTGGGTTCTTAATATACTTGTCAAGGGATTTCATTACCATTGAATATTTTTCAAAAATGTTCTTCTCTCCCCATAACATTTTTTAAATGTATGTACACAACTCAACCATTACGATAAAATAACATGAACCCCAGGGGTTTAAGCTTTCCATTTCTTTATCGAGAGGAAAAACCCCAAAAATTTAAACCATGAGATCATCAACTGATAAAAATCAATACCAAATGAGCGTCAATTTAAGGGGATGTCAGTTCTAAGGCCGAGAACTTGACAGGAATTAATCAAATAATGCATTACACACTTTTAAGGCTCACTTCGAAGTAAGGGTCCAGAATAGAAAATTTGCTGGAATTACATTAAAATTCACAGTTTGGAAATTGTATTGTATATTCTACTACAACACGAAACCGAATCGAGTTATAAGGATATAATCGGATTGGAGGTTTTATTCTCTGAGAAAAAATTTCAAATTACAGATCCTAATTTGAAAAATTGGGCTAGGACCTTGAACATTTTATTTTTATATATGAACTTATAATAAAAGGGCGGTTTATCCACTAATGTCCCGGAATGTCAACATACATTCACTTCGTAATGCTAAAATATAAAATGAAATTATTTTTAAAAGGGCTGGACCATTATATGGCAGATATACCCAAAGATCGACAGATATTTATAATTTCTGTTACGAAGATTTGTCATTCCATGATTTCTCAAAATATAAAATTAGAACAAAATGTCCGACGCTATTATACCCTACACAACTACCACTGAGCTCTATGTTTCTTCTTCAAATCACGTTTTCCCGGAGTAATAATTTATCATTTATAGGCGTCATCCGTGACTATAACTGGAACTTCATGTAAAATTTTCTAGTCATTAGCGGTACATTTCCGCCCTCTAGTTTGGTAATGGTAATAGCAAACAATATCCGAATACATAGACACCTGTAAGTATTTAATTGTTACTCCCACTTCCGACCACATACAACAATAAAATTGGTATCAATTTAAAGGCCAACCACTCCTCTGGGATATACTATCAACTTCTTGGGTCTATGTCCTTCATGAGTAAATTGTTAAATTTGCCATATTTCACACAAAAGTCTGGGTCAATTTGACCCGCTAAATATTGACCGATTATGATGAAAAGTGACATGTTATGGTTTGAGGAGGTGTACGAAATTAATGGAGTAACTAATTTTCAAAATATTGACCCATTGTATGGGAGGTAATAGAAGGAGGTGATCGATCGGCCCCATTGAATACCTTCTAGGCTAGAAAAAATATAAACATGTGCAAAGTTTGGATTAAATTTAGATATTCCGTTGTACCTTTCTGAGGGAGATTGGACCGATAAGTCCCATCTTCCAACATTATTCAGGCATGGTTAAAATATTAGGTTGTGCAAAGTTTAGTTCATTCGGATACCAGACAATAAATTTTCAGCTAAATGTTGATCCTTTTGTGAGGGAGGTGCCAGAAGGGTTCCTTTTTTAACCTTGAATAAATTGACATCACACATCCACACCATTTTTATTGGATTAACAAATTTTCAAAATTGTGACCCATTGTGGGAAGGTATCTTTGGATTCAATCTAGGATAGGTTAAAATATTACTATGAGCAAAGTTAGGCTGAAATTTGGATATTCCGTTCGTTTCATATACGATTTAAATAGATTCAAAATTTTGACCCATTGTGGGGAATGTACTATAAAGAGTGGACCGATGAGACCCATCCCTTATCTATATACAGATATGTTTGAAAAATAAGGATGTGCAATGTTTGGATGCTCTGTTCACATGATATTATAAACGCATTTTTAGCATAATTCTGATCATTTCGAATCAAAGCGGGCGTACCACCTAATATTGGAGATATATATTTAAAATGTTGACACTATGTGGGGGAGGTACCAGAAGTAGTGGACCAATGGCTCCCATCTTCGGACTTTATCATAGTAAAGATTGCGCAAAGGTTTGCTTCAAATCGGACAGTCCTTTCGTCTAATATCGAATTTATAAATATTGAAAATATTTACCATTTGTGGGGGAGGTACCAGAAGGAGTGGACCAAGGTAACAGAAGGAATAGGGTCCCATCTCCGTTCGCATGATATTATAAAATTAATTTTGATGATTTTGTGTGGGAGGTTACTCCCTTCGAGAGTTATCGTGCGCACCTGCCGGCCGGACAGACAGAAGGTCGAACGGAAATGGGGTACTGTTTCATGGGGCTCCCTAAAAATGAACCAATATAGTTCAATTTTCTTAGGGAAATATTCTCCGAAATATGTATCCAAAATTCTCTCTAAAATATCGAAATTTAAAAGAGGGCTAATATCGATAATTTTTGCTATCCAATATCAAAAAGTCCTAATTGTACACGATTTTGTGAAAAAGGGTGCCCAAAATACATATAATTGAGGGGAAGCCTTTTTGAGGGTTATACCTAAAAGTGGGCTGATATTGTTAATTTTTGTTGAACAATTTTTAAATAAACCCCTCCTATTTTTATACCCTACACAACTATGTTGTCAGGTTATTATAGCTTTGTGCATCCCCAAGAGTTTGTAACGCCGCGAAATATTGGTCCTAGACCCACCTTAAGGTTTACCATCGTCATATCTCTACTAGCTGAGTCGATCTAGACATGTGTGTCCGTCCGTCCGTCTGTCCATTATAATTTGTAAACACGATACAGGCCACAGTTATGGACCAATCTTCAAGAAATTTTGCATGTAGGATGGGTTCAAGCCAATGGAGACCCCTATTGTTTTTTGTAAAGATCAGTTATTACTTAGGGGATGAAATGGACCAAATACTTAATTTTTGTCGGTTTTTCTTGTCGCTCCAGAGGCTACAATTATGGTCCGAAATTTTACATGGAGAAGGACATTGGGCCAAAGAATAAGCACGTCTGCTTTGATAAAGATCTGTCATTATTTAGCGGGCCAAATGGACTCTGACTTTTGTGTGAAAAATCACAAAATATGAATTCTATAGCGTAGATATTTACTCTTGAAGGATATAGACCCCATAAGTTGATAGTATATCCAAGAGGAGTGCTTGACCTTTAAATTGGTACCAAATATATTGATGTATCTATTCGGATGTGGGAGTTACACTGTAATATTTACAGGTGCATACGTATTCAGATATTATTTAGTAACCCATTACCACATTAGAGGGCGGGAATATAGCGCTGATCGCTTTGAAATATTCCATGAGGTTCCAGTTATGGTCAAAGACAACGCCTATAATTTTCGGTGATGATCAGATAATAATTTTGGAATGAAGTGGACCGAAAACTTAATTTTTTGTGTTATTTTCAAATCGATCTATAGACCACAAATGAACACCGAATATCATAACATAACGGTGAAGGGAATCTGGACAATAGCTGTACTGAATACTCGTAATATTCGGAAAATATGTCAGTGTGAGGAAAGGGTGCTGTTTACCTCTAATCGGGCAAGAGGGTGCAAATGTCACGAAATATTTCCCAGGCTCGGAATAAACATCCGCAGAAAATGTGAGTTCCGTGGTAGTTGTGTAGGGTATCGCATGGTCGGCCCCGTCCGACTATACTGCTCCGCTCACTGGTTTTAATTTAGCCTAACATAAGCCAATCCTTCTGAACATAGTGTGATTACAATAAAGAGTAGAGGGACTAATATTTCCAAATGGTCTTAGAATTTTACCCTGATAATGAATATTAATTATGTCCAAAAAAGGGATAACTAAATCGACTTTCGACTTTCGACTAATCGATTAATCGACTTTTTGTATTTAAAACTTTAAAAGTAGAATTCGATTTTTGATCTTTGAGGAAATCGCAAAGTCGATTTTTCAAGATTGATTTTCGATTTTCTTCATAAATACTTGGTGTTTTATCAAAAAGTCAAAATTGCTCAAAAAATTTAACTTTCCAGGGTAAAAGTGAGCTGCTTCCGGTAGCTGGCATATTCACATGGAAAAAAGTCGCCGGTTTAGAAATAGGGAGCCTTTATAAGATCTACTGTATTTCCGACAAACTTCTAGCAATAGTTTTCAACCTGTCTTATGTCAACATTAAATGTTTTCCTTTGATGTTGATTTTTGGCTAGCATGGAATTACCGGTCTCAAGACAAATTCTAAAGCGAACTCTGAAGTTTTGGGGTACATATGTAACTCAGCAGTGTGCCGGGATAATATAATTGTAAATTATATTGTCCTTGCTTTTTATAAATTGTTACTAAAACTTAAATTGGAAATAAAATTGGACATTGATGGAATATCCATATACCCTACAAAATTAAAAAGAAAATCTCTTCAAAATGATTTTTTTTATTATTTGTTTAAAAAATATCTATATAGGTATATTAAATCTGTATCACTCAAGACCAAAAGAAAAATAAAATTCGCTAAAACTTAAATACTACTTACATACGAACAAAAAAATACATTCATGAAAATACATATAAATTGCATTACAATATTGCTATCAATAATTGAAATTAATAGAAAAAAAAACATTTATATATAAACTTCTTTATAAAATAATGCCACAGCTTCCAGAGAACAAAAATAAATTCCATTAAAAATTATTATTTAAGAAAAAACTAAAATTAGAATACATCACAATAAATATAATACAATACAATATTAATTCTAGTTGGTAATTTCAAGAATTGTTTGCAGAATTACAAAAAATTATAGAATAGAAAAAAATAATATCGAAAGACAAACATATTTAGATAAAAATAATTTTTCGTTTTTTTATATAAATATGTTTTATATATATTTTTTGTTATATATATATATATTTATAAAAAAACACATTACATATCACACCATATTGAGAATAAAAATGTTGTTTTTAGGTTTTTTGTTGTTTTTTTGTTTTTGTATGTCTGTCTCATTGCTAATACTATGTATGTATATGTAGTATGTTTGTTTGTATGTATGTCTGTATGCCTATAAAGTCGTTAACAGATGTAATTTTTTGTTTTTGTTTTTTTTTTCTCTGTTCGGGGGTATGACTGGCTCTATGATTTCTATGCGTTTACGCCAGACACGCACACACACACTGACAAAAATAGTTCCTAAACCTAATATACTATATCATGTGGTGTTCAACTAACTTCTAACTTCGGCTATTTGTTGTTGTATTAATTTCGGGATTATATAGTTGATCCATTGCGATCGCTACATTTAACGTATCATGTGTAACTTCCAACGTAATACAAAATAGGCTATAATTCTCAGGGCAATGAAAATGCCAATCAGCGCCACAGCATCAATCCAATATTCCGCCTTATCCATGGACATTTCCTCTAAGAATTTCTTCGGACTACGGAAGTGACAATACATGGCATCACACTGCAGTTTGGCACGATCCATGCCGTAAATTGAGACCATGGCTCCTAAAATAAATTTAAAATTAATTAAAAAATAAAAATGTTGATTTTTAACCTCTACTCACCCTCAAATCCATAACGAACATAACTGACATAGGTGACCCACTGTAAATAGCCCGGTATTGTATCGAAGTTAACAAAGAAACCCGAAAAGAGTATGGTCGGTATAGTGGTGACAGGCCCCAGAAAAACACCGGCCTCTATGTTCATACCGGCACCAATGAGCAGGCCCAACGATTGGGCCACCAACGACGTTAGTACACATATAACAACAAACATGGTTACCCTTTGCGGTTCCATGGGCTGGGATGTTAGATAATACACTACGATGACATAGACGCTAGAGAACATTATCTGGAAATAAAATGCAGAAAAATGATTAATTGGGGATTCTATAAAAAAATATTTTCCAAAGGCGTGGATTATTTTAAAATTTATTTTTTAACTATGAAAATCGGTCCATATTTAGATATAGCTCCTATATATATTTTCGTCCGATTTAATGTAAATGGTGTACCAAATTCCCTATATGTATTTTGATTTGTACGAAATTTGGCACAGCCTACTGAATTAAGCCTAAAGTGATGTGTGACAAGTTTCCTGAACATCGGTCCAGATTTAGATATAGCACCCATATATAGTTTCGTCCGATTTTATGTAAATGATACACCAACGTCTCTATATATCTTTCGATTTACACGAAATTTAGCATAAGGTACTGAATTAGGTCTAGAATGATGTGTGTTAAGTTTCGTGAAAATCGGTTCAGATTTAGATATAGCTACCATATATAGTTTCGTCCGATTTTATGTAAATTGTGTACCAAAGCTCCTATATGTCAATCGATTTCCACGAAATTTTGCATAGCGTACTCAATAATGTCAAGAATGATGTGTGCTGAGTTTCGTGAAAATCGGTTCATAATTAGATATAGCTCCCATATATAGTTGTCCGATTTCAAGTAAATGGTGCAACAAAGTCCCTATATATCATTCGATTTGCACGAAATTTAGCATAGCGTAATGAATTAAGTCTAGAGTGATGTGTGCTGAGTTTCGTGAAAATCGGTTCATAATTAGATATAGGTCTCATATATATATTTTCGTTCGATTTTAAGTAAATGGTGCAACAAAGTCCCTATATATCATTCGATTTGCATGAAATATGGCACAGTTTTTTTTTGAGTTTAGTGAAAATCGGTTCAGATTTAGATATAGCTCCCACATATATATATTCGACCGATTTAATGTAAATGGTGTATCAAAGTCCCTATATATCTTTCGATTTGTACGAAATTTGGCACAGTGTACTGAATTAGGTCTAGAATGATGTGTGTTAAGTTTCGTGAAAATCGGTATAGATTTAGATATAGCTCCCATATATATTTTCGTCCGATTTAAGGTAAATGTTGTACCAAAGTCCCTATATATCTTTCGACTTGCACGAAATTTTTTCCCGACTTTAAGTAAATGATGCACCAAGAACTGAAAATGTGGCCGATATTCTGTGACAAATTTCGATGAAATCGGCTTGGATTTCGATATAGCTTTTATAAATATTTTCGTCCGATTTTATGTAAAAATGCGACGTCTGTTAGGATTCATCTGATGAAGATACCCAAAGTGCTGAAGGGAATCATATAGTCGGCCCCGTCCGACTTAACTACTTTCCTTACTGGTTTAAAATTAAAATAAGCATTCAATTCTAAATTTCGTTTCGTCTTACCTGAAAGGGTAAATCAGCCATTGTCTTAGCAAAATAAAAAGCCTTAAGTGAATACCAATAATTTAAATGCTCTCGAACAAACACCGACATTTCTGTGGGGACTGTAATTAAAGAAACAACATTTGTTTTCAAAATTATAAATTCCAATTTCAAAATAAATAATATCACCCCCCACTCTTCCCCCTTCTGTACTTACATGTCAATATTGTGGGCATCATTGCTGTAAACATGGTAAATAGTGTGGTAAAAAATATACAACCGGCATTACTCATCACCTTCGAAGCCTCATTGCCGACATCATAGTAGATCATGCCAATAATGGCACCCACAATTATGTGCGACGCCAAACGCATATGGGTCAGCATACGATCACGCATAATCGTGACAAAGGAACGTTTGAGCAATATCCAAAATTGTGTCCAACCACTGGTGGGAAAACCGGATTTATTCGGCATAGCTATGACACTTTCGTGGGAGTCCAGGAGTGAGGTTGTACAACCGGCACCGGAATTGCCTCCTCCGCCACCACCGTTGCCGGCACTACCACCACCTCCAGCACCATTGGAACCGGTGACATTTGTGGTGGCATTGGTACTCTGACCTCCTTTGGAACTATAACTACAGCTATCCTCCCCGGTGTGCTCACCACTGTTGCGTGTCGGCATATTGATAACGGAACAATCGGACTGTTGACTTTCTTGGGTTTCTAGTTTCGGTGGTTTTAGTATGCCTGATGAGTTCAGTTCCAATTCAGCCGCCGACGAGGGTTCATCCAATTTGGATTTTTCATCGGCCAGCACAACAGTGGTGGTATTGGTAACAACTCCCGCATTGCCTCCATTGGCTGCCGCTCCCGCCGTCGCACCATTACCCTTGGCAATGTCATTGGTAATATCCTTGGTTATATCGAGACCGTAATTCTTTTGGCTATATTTCTTGCAGACCCCACTCTTGACGGCCGCCACCAATTTCGGTACACATTCACCATATTCGCCACTGGCCACTTCTAACACATAATCTGCCGGATTGTGATACGAAGGGCAATCATAGCCCAGTGATGATAAAAATGGCACCAATGCCCTCACCCTACCCTCATACATACACTGACCCTCGGCCAACATATACAAATGATCGAATTTCTCAAATAGCCTGGCGGACGGTTGATGTATTGTGCAGACAATGGTACGGCCACCACGTGCCAGTGACTTCAACAGCGATATCAATTGGAAGCACGTCGAACTGTCCAAGCCCGATGTGGGCTCATCGAAAAACATAACGGGTGGATTGTTGACCAACTCCAAGGCAATCGACAGCCGTTTTCGTTGTCCTCCGGAGAGATTACAAGTCTTGGTATTGCTTGATTCGATAAGACCGATAGTTTCGAGAATTTCATCGACTACAACTTTTTTGGCAGCCAAATTCATATTTTTGCCCAATTTGAGATTAGCGGAGACCATCATGGCCTCGCGCACCGACAAATTGGCAATTAACACATCGTCCTGCATAATGTAACAGGAGAGTTTACGGAAACGTCGCAGATTACGTTCTTTGCCGTTGATAAGCACCGAGCCGCTAAGTTGAGATGTTCTGAAAAGAGAAGAGAGAGGCGTTATTACAAATATTTTTTTCAGAATATTTTTTCATGATATAACAGAGGCTTGGAGTTTTACAGAATATATTTTTAAGATCCAACTGAAAATAATTTTTAAGAATATTTTTTCAATGTCCAACAGAAGCGTGGATTTTTTAAAGAATATTTTTTCAAGGTCCAGTAGAAGCGTGGAATTTTTAAAGAATATTTTTCAAGGTCCAACTGAGGCGTGGATTTATTAAAGAATATTTTTCAAGGTCCAACTGAGGCGTGGATTTATTAAAGAATATTTTTCAAGGGCCAACTGAGGCGTGGATTTTTTAAAGAATATTTTTCAAGGGCCAACTGAGGCGTGGATTTTTTAAAGAATATTTGTCAAGGTCCAGTAGAAGCGTGGATTTTTTAAAGAATATTTTTCACGGTGCATTAGAAGCGTGGATTTTTTAAAGAATATTTTTCAAGGTCCAGTAGAAGCGTGGATTTTTTAAAGAATATTTTTCAAGGACCAGTAGAAGCGTGGATTTTTTAAACAATATTTGTCAAGGTCCAGTAGAAGCGTGGATTTTTTAAAGAATATTTTTCACGGTGCATTAGAAGCGTGGATTTTTTAAAGAATATTTTTCAAGGTCCAGTAGAAGCGTGGATTTTTTAAAGAATATTTTTCAAGGACCAGTAGAAGCGTGGATTTTTTAAAGAATATTTTTCAAGGTCCAGTAGAGGCGTGGATTTTTTAAAGAATATTTTTCAAGGTCCAGTAGAAGCGTGGATTTTTTTAAAGAATATTTTTCAAGGTCCAGTAAAAGCGTGGATTTTTTAAAGAATATTTTTCAAGGTCCAGTAGAAGCGTGGATTTTTTTAAAGAATATTTTTCAAGGTCCAGTAAAAGCGTGGATTTTTTAAAGAATATTTTTCAAGGTCCAGTAGAAGCGTGGATTTTTTAAAGAATATTTGTCAAGGTCCAGTAGAAGCGTGGATTTTTTAAAGAATATTTTTCAAGGTCCAGTAGAAGCGCGGATTTTTTAAAGAATATTTTTCAAGGTCCAGGTCATGATCTAACGGAGATATAGATCTTTCAAGAATATTTTTCAAGGTCCAGGTCATGATCTAACAGAGGTGTAGATCTTTCAAGAATATTTTTCAAGGTCCAGGCCATGATCTAACAGAGATGTAGATCTTTCAAGAATATTTTTCAAGGTCCAGTAGAAGCGTGGGTTTTTTAAAGAATATGTGTAGATTTTTCAAGAATATTTGTATGCCACAATCCTGACACAATTTATTCTGAAGTTAATTTATTGTCCTACCTATTAAAGGACATATGTTTCGGATATATATCTGCACACATACATTCAACATTTATCAGTTATGGAGAATGAACAAAAACAGAAACAAATTTCAATACGAAAAATCCCTGTCAAGCTAAAGTCTTAATGAAGGAAATGCCATAACAACACCTCAAACACCAAAGTGGCAAAAACAATTTTTGCTGTCATTCCGATTCTGACATTCTGATGTACATCCTGAAATATCCAGCCAAACATTCAGACGTATATGTACATACATATAGATTTTTTGTTATCCTGTTAAAAGGAGAGGAAAAATCTGTTAAATGATATTCGTTCAATACGGGAAGTGGCAGGAAAATGCCGGAGCATCACAGACACATACACACATAACGACGAAAATCTATAATGCAGACAAAACGGAAATTTCAGGAAAAGATAAAATTGAAAAGCATTTTCTTTTTTTTTGGCGTACATACAGCTTTGTATGTATTTGTGGATGTGTGTGGATGGACATATAGGGAAAGAAAATATTGATGAACATTTTTGTAAAACACATGTGAAGGTATTGTGAATATTAAGATATAATGATCAATGCATAAGGGAAAACATGTGAATGCACAATGCATTTATCGTATAAAGGCAGGATCCACGTTTTATAAAATAAATCAGTCATGGAAAATTTAAAAGTGGAAATAATACGTAGGAAGACTTTAAAATACGAAGATTGGTTTCACTGCATTTTTAATTGCTTATAGCAATGTACCGAATATTGTGGTTACCATTATCTTGGGGCTATTCCGGGAACCGATATTTAAAAAAAATTAGTAGCTGTTTTGACACACAAGGAGATTCTCCTAAAATATAAAGTTGCAGAGCCTTTGGTTAAAAAACGTTCCCAAAATTCACTAATTTAAAATGTTGACCAATATTGAAAATTTTTGTTAGAGGTATTAGGTTGGGGAGAGAGAAATCCATTATGTTTCGTCAGATGGTGGTAATGATAGATTTCTCGTAAAGTATCGGTCAAACAATTTCAGATTTATGCTCGTTGGAAGGGTGACATTTTGCAGAAAAAAAATATTTTGCTATTAGATAACATTTCTGACAAAGTACCATCACCGAATCAGTTATTCAG
The DNA here is from genome assembly GCF_032173495.1 of Musca vetustissima. Lineage (NCBI taxonomy): Eukaryota > Metazoa > Arthropoda > Insecta > Diptera > Muscidae > Musca > Musca vetustissima. The sequence goes on from NW_026889029.1 coordinate 122,368, forward strand.
GGATCCTTTAACAATATCGTTGCTAATTTAAACTTGATTTATATTAAAAAAATACGTATTTGTAAGGGTGGAAGTTTTAGGAAGAAATGTTGTTAGAAGCATGGAATTATGGGTCTTGACTATTTATTGGATTCCCCGCTAGGGTCTACCATATCTAAAATAATTAAATTTTTAGAATGCCAATAATCGTGAAATTTTGTACACACATTTGTAGAGGGGCTATCGGAATCTAGGGAGAGAGGAGGGGAGGGGGATTCTAACAGATTCTAAAAACAAACAGTATAACGATATTTATTGGACAGATGTTTGCCTACCTTCTCAGTCTCAAACTTGAGAAGCGTAGCTTAAAAAATAAATTTAATTATACCCTACACAACTATATTGTCATAATGCCGCGTTTATAATGCCGCGAAATATTGGTCCTAAACCTACCTTTAAGTTTATTTCAACTTGCTGAGTCGATCTAAACATTTGTTTCCGTCCGTTTGTCCATTATAATTTGTAAAGAGGCTGCAGTTATGGACCAATCGTTACGAAATTTTGCATGTAGGATGGGTTTTGGTAATGATCGGTAAATATTTAGGGCATGAAATGGACAAAAACTTTATTTTTGGCTGCTTTTCTGTTCGCTTTAGAGGCCACAATGATGATTTCAAAATTGATACCAATTATATTGTTGTATGTACTCGGATGTGGGAGTTATACATAAATATTTATAGTTATAGTTATGTTATTATATTTTTTAGTATTACTATTATCCCACCAGAGTGCGGAATTGTCACGCTGACCGCTTTGAAATTTGACATGAAGATTTTCGTTGAGTAGCGTTCAGCTACTATTTCAAAGCGTTCAGCGCTATATTTCCGCCCTGCAGTGAAATGTTCCATGAGATTCCAGTTATGGTCGAGGACAGCGCCTAAAATGTTAGGTGATGATCAGAAAAATTTTTCGGATGAAGTGGACCGAAAAGTTAATTATTTGTACTTTTCGAGTCGAAAGCCGAACATCACAACACAACCCACGGTGTAGGGAATATGGACAAGTAATTAGAGTTGCTGTACTGATTATTAGTAACATTTGCTGACCTCTAGCCAGTCAAAAGTGTTCGAATATCGCGAAATATTGCCCAATCTCAGAATATAGATCCACAGAAATTAGATTTTCATGGAAGTTGTGTAGGGTATCGTATGGTCGGCCCCGTCCGACTATACTGCTCCGCTCACTGGTTTTCAAATATTGTTTTCCCGGTTTAATTGATAATCATCTAAAAGCCGTTGTAAATGTTAGTAATAGGTTACTAAATAATATATGAATACGTAAGCACCTGTAAATATTTAAGTGTAACTCCCGCATTCGAGTACCTACGACAATATAATTGGTATCAATTTAAAGGTCAACCACTCCTCTTGGATATACTATAAATTTCTCGGGTCTATGTCCTTAAATGGTAAATATATACGCTATAGAATACAAATTTTGTAATTTTTCACACAAAAGTTAGGGTCCATTTGACCCGCTAAATATTGGCCGATCTTTATCAAAACAGGAACGCTTATTCTTTGGCCCGATCCCCTTCTCCATGCGAAAATTCGCGATGTTTGCGGCCTCAGGAGCGACCAGAATAACCGACAAAAATTTAGTATTTGGTCCATTTCATCCCCTAAATATTAACCGATCTTTTACAAAAACAATAGGGGTCTTCATGGGCCAGAACCCATCCTACATGCAAAATTTCGTGAAGATTGGTCCATAACTGTGGCCTGTATCGTGTTTACAAATTATAATGGACAGACGGACGGACGGAAACACATGTCTAGATCGACTCAGCTAGTCGAGACGTTCGGTATACTTAAAGCTGGGTTTAGGACCAATATTTCGCGGCGTTACAAACTTTTGGAGCTGTACAAAGCTGTAATGCCCTGACAACATAGTTGTGTAGGGTATAAATATGCCAAGATTAGAAAGCGGAGTTGTTGACATAAAATCGGCCAAGAGGGGGCAAATATGGCGAAATATTTCCCAGGCTCAGAATATAGAACCGCAGAAAGTTAGATTTTCGTGGTAGTTGTGTAGGGTATCACTGGGTTTTTCAATGTCATCGACCAATGCCAACGTATCGTGGACTTTTCATTAAACCATCCCAACCTCGTTACTCTTGATGGCATTAACGCTAGTTTTGGACATACAGACAATCTCCCAGACCTAATTGAGGAAATCGACTGCTTCCGTATCATCCAAGAAAGTATCTTGACCAATCTCTGGGATTATTCGCCTTTGATGGACGAGTAAGATGCCACGGATACCATTGTGTTCAACACAACGGAAATCAAAAAATCA
>NW_026889030.1:0-12287 GCF_032173495.1 Musca vetustissima
GTCGCCTTTTTGAAGGAATTTTGACATGAAATTGAACAAACTTAAATATGTGATTATTATGTCTTTCTGGAACATATGCTAAATTTCATTTCATTTGGGCAAGTTTAGAGTCGTTTGCGCACAGTGGGACAGATTTGTGTAAATCGATTTAAAACAAACTTAACACATACTATTCGGTATATTGCACTGGTTAAAATTTAATCTCAATTAGACAACTATCAATTATTTGGTGTACAATTAATATAAATAAGTCGAAATTATATATGGAAGCTACGATATATCTATATCTGAAACGATTTGAAGGAAACTTGCCTGAGATTATATATATTAATTTCAGTACGTTGTGCCAATCGGCCTAGCTGTGGACCTTTAGTGCACAATTTACTTCAAATCGGACGGAAATATATGTAGGAGATGTACACATCATTCTAGACTTAATTCAATACGCTGTGCCAAAATTCGTGCAAATCGAATGATTTTCAGAGACTTTGGTGCACAATTTACCTAAAATCGGACGAAACTATGTATACAAGCTATATCTAAATCAGAACCGATTTTCACGAAACTTAGCACACGTCATTTTAGACTTAATTCAATACGCTATGCCACAATTCGTGCAAATCAAATGATTTTTAGGGACTGTGGTTCACCATTTACCTAAAATCGGGCGAAACTATATATGGGAACTATATCTAAATCTGGACCGATTTTCACGAAATTTAACACCTATCTTTCTAGACCTAATTCAGTACGTTAAGCCGAATTTCGTGCAAATCGAAGCATATATAGGGACGTTGTCACACCATTTACATAAAATCGGACGAAAATATATATGGGAGCTATATCTAAATCTGAACCGACTTTCACGGAACTTAGCACAAGTCATACTAGACTTACTTCAATACACTGTGCCAAAATTCGTGCAAATCAAATGATTTTGAAGGACTTTGGTGCCCCATTTACCTAAAATCGGGCGAAACTAATATGGGGGCTATATCTAAATCTGAACCGATTTTCACGAAACTTAGCACACATCATTCTAGACCTAATTCAGTAGGCTGTACCAAATGTCGTACAAATCTAAAGATATATAGGGACTTTGGTACCCAATTTACATTAAATCGGACGAAACTATATATGGGAGCCATATCTAAATCTGAACCGATTTCCTCCAATTTTAATAGGGTTCGTCCTTGGGCCAAATAAGTGATATGTGCCAAATTTCATCCAAATCGGCTTATAAATGCGACCTGTACTTTGTTCACAAAATGGACGGACGGATATGCATAAATCAATTCAGAAAGTGATTCTATGCATATTCTCAAAAGGAACCGTGGGTCTATCTCGCTTATTTTTGCCTGTTACGACAATACCCTGTACCACAGTGTGGTGAAGGGTATAAAAATATCCGAATATATGGTTCATAAATTTGCCAGTATTTAAAAGAGGACATCAATATTAATTATTGGACGTGGTCGGATAATAAAAAACCATCAAACTATACTGCTTCATTATGTTTACCCCCAAAGTGTTGATGAATTAATTTGAGCAAATTTTCCCAATTAAACAATCTAGCCATCTGTTAAATATCCATTTTTTTAATTTAAATATATACTCTATCTCTGTTTTTTTTTTCTATAAACCGTGAATTCACATTAAATTGCTTCTCCGGCCTGAAGGCTTGTCACAGGCCTGTCATGCAGTTACGGCCAATCTCATTAGGCTTGCAAAAAATGTCGTCCTTCTGCTATTTAATTAAATACAGCAATCAAAATACTCAGGAGATTAACACTTATTGAGGTCTCCAGTTTTTTGGGGGTTTTTCGCTTTCCGTTTTTTGTTTTTCTTTTTAATTTTTTCGTTTTTTTTTTTCAAGTAAAAACATCAGCGTATATTTTCTTCACCTCTACCTTTAGTAGTGTGTGTCATTTTTTTCTCTTTCGGTGAATGCCACACAGCAAAGAAAAAAAATGGCCGTGGTATCTTTTGGATGTTTGTCTTTTATTTATGTATCTATGTGTGTTTGTGTGCGTTTGTATATTTTTTTAAGGTTTGCATTTATATGATGTCGCATCACCCCAAAGGAATTTCAATAGAGTTTCTTGGGGCTGGTTTTTCAAGGACGACATACATCATAAAGCAGTTTGGCCTAGTATGCATGTGTGTTGGTTCGTCCTTTTTGTAATACAAAACCAGTAAGGAAAGCAGTAAAGTCGGACGGGGCCGACTATATGATACCCTTCACCACTATGGGTATATTAAACAGGACTATTAACATGAAATTGGATGAAATAAAATATGTGATATTTATCTACATGTGAATCTACCTAGATCTATCCATAAAGTATGTAAATCGACTTCAAACAAATAAAAATATGTCATCCGTTGGGCTATGTCTGTACTTCTACAAAACCCAACCACGTAATTCTATGCTCAAGTTTATAAGTTGTGCAAAATTTGATGTCGATCTGACTAACATGAGGAATTTGATGCCCAATTTACTTGAAATCGGGCAAAAAAATATATATGGAAGGTCTATCCAAATATTAAGCGATTTCAAACAAACTTGTCACAGGTTAGGTTATACTAATTTCAGAACGTTTTGTTCCTATTGGTTCCTTGGTGCGTCAATCACTTAAAATCAATCTAAATTAAAAGGGAGCTATATCTAAATCTGAACCCATTTTCACGAAACAAGGCAGATATCACTCTAGGCTCAATTCAGTACGTTATGCCAAATTTCGTGCAAATCGAAGGATATATAGCGACTTTGGTGCACGATTTACATGAAATCGGACGAAGCTATATATGTGAGCTATATAGAAATCAGTACCGATTTTCTCGAAACTTGGCGGACATCACTCTAGGCTCAATTCAGTACGTTATGCCAAATTTCGTGCAAATCGAAGGATATATAGGGACTTTGGTGCACTATTTATATGAAATTGGACGAAACTATATATGGGAGCTATATCTAAATCAGGACCGATTTTCACGAAACTTGGCAGACATCATTCTAGGCTCAATTCAGTACGTTATGCTAAATTTCGTGCAAATCGAAAGATATATAGGGACTTTGGGGCAACATTTACATTAAATCGGACGAAACTATATATGGGAGCTATATAGAAATCTGGACCTATTTTCTCGAAACTTGGCAGACATCACTCTAGGCTTAATTCAGTACGATATGTCAAATTTCGTGCAAATCGAAAAACAAATGGGGACTTTGGGGCACCATTTACATGAAATCGGACGAAACTATGTATGGGAGCTATATAGAAATCTGGACCGATTTTCTCGAAACTTGGCAGACATCACTCTAGGCTTAATTCAGTACGATATGTCAAATTTCGTGCAAATCGAAAGACATATGGGGACTTTGGGGCACCATTTACATGAAATCGGACGAAACTATATATGGGAGCTATATCTTAATCTGGACCGATTTTCACGAAACTTGGCAGACATAATTCTAGGCTCAATTCAGTACGTTATACCAAATTTGGTGCAAATCGAAAGATATATAGGGACTTTGGTGCACCATTTACATGAATTCGGACGAAACTATATATGGAAGCTATATCTAAATCTGGACCGATTTTCACGAAACTTGGCACATATCATTCTAGACCTAAATGATTAGGCTGTACCAAATTTCGTGCAAATCGAGAGATATATAGGGACCGTTTACATTAAATCGGTAATATATATATGGGAGCTATATCTAAATCTGAACCGATTCTTCCCAATTTCAATAGGGTTCGTCCTTGGGCCAAATAATGCCAAATTTCATCCAATTCGGATCATAAATGCGACCTGTACTTTGTTTACAATTTAACATGCACAGACAGACAGACGGACGGACGGACATGCATAAATCGACTTAGAAAGTGATTCTATGCATATTCTCAAAAGGAACCATGGGTCTATCTCGATTATTTTTGCCTGTTACAAACATATGCACAAAGACATAATACCCTGTACCACAGTGTGGTGAAGGGTATAAATATATGTAATATTTGTATCAAAAGAAAACTAAAGCAAAAATCTTCTCAGCAAAAAAACACATACATACATATGTATATGTATTTATGTGTACATTTTTTATATGCGTGTATTCATATTCATAAACTAAACCTATGCGTATAGCGTTCTCTAAGAAAATATTTTGCCTTAAGGTAGACAAAGGATTCTTTTCTAGAATTCAACCTTAGAAATGAACGCACATTTGTTTGAATGTACAGTTTTCCGAATGCATTGCAAAAGTATAATAATTTTGCTATATATAACTTTTTTGTTGTGGGTTAAGACCCCAAGATGTCAATAAATCGTAATAATGACTACATCGACTTACATTCACCACCAGCGGGGAATAAAATTTCAGATTTTTCTTATGTTAGACGTCCTTCGGCAGTGGTTCAAGAATATTATTGCTTGATCGAATCAACCCAATGAATGATGACGACGGCCATATTTGATATTTCTCATAGACCTATTTTCTGCCATAGTTCCTACATAGGGGCTCCACCTGATATTATGTGTTTTTATTTTTTTAGCCACATTTTGAACCAATGGGTCTGTAATATTTTAAATGTTTGTTTTTATTAAAAACGACCTCGAGCCGAACAAAATGAAAGTTTAAGGAAATTTAAAGATCAAAGGTCAACAAAAATCACATAAAATTCTGGATTTTTTAAAACGTTTTTTAAAGGCCAAAGGAAGACTGTAAACATTGAGAAGCCTTGAAGTCTGTTTAAGTAATTTTTCAAGGACAATAAGGAGCGTGAATTGTTCAAATAATTTTCACCAAGACTAAAAGAAGGACTTTGAGAAACCAGTTTTTTTAAATTATTTCTATTCAAGGACTTTAAGAAGTTGGATGGAATACTTTGTCATTCAAGGACTATAAGAATTCTGGATTTTTAAAACAATTTTTATTCAAGGACTATTAGAAGCCTAGATTTGTTTAAATAATTTTTAAATTACACTTTTTTCAAGGACTATAAGTAGCTTGGAATTTGCTGGAAGAACTTTAAGAATCCAGGATGTTTTAAATAATTTTTGCAAGGACTATAAGAAGCCTGGAGATTTGAAATTATTTATAACTGACGTGAATTTTATTCATAATTTATTCAAGGACTATAAGAAGACTGGATTTAACAAATATTTTTTTCAAGGACTAGGAGAAGTTTAAAATTATAAGAAGTATCGATGTTTTTAAAAGCAAGTTAAAAGGGTGTTCAATTCAAATTCATGTTATGACAGGACTTTAAAGACGTCAGAAACAGATGATTACCTAATACGGGGCTAGCGTTTTAATGTACTATACCAAAACTGGGATCAATATTGATTAATTTGGGTAGTGAAATAATTTTTAGTAAAGAGATGTCGTGGTACCGTTATATGGTGACTACACTCAAACTTGGTTAAATATTAATAATTTTCAAGTTCAAGGATGTGCTAAAAAAACAAGTGAAACAATCGATACCCTCCCCCATACCTAATTTTATGAAAATATAGGGAACATACCAAAAAGTGGACCTATTCCGATAATTCTACAAACCAATTTATGTACACCATATACAGATTTAGATTGCAACTTTATAGTAGGCTATTTCTAAAGGGGGCCAATTTTAATTACATAGTTCAGGAATTAGTGAATATTTAGGGTTACCATTATATGAGGGCCACGCCTAATTAATAACCGATATATGTCAATTTCGAACCCACTATTTCAGTTTTGTATATCAATTCTTTTCTTTCAGGAGGTATCATTTTATGGAGTTTTTTTTATCACGGAATGATTACAACAGATGGCTAAATCATCTTAGAATTCCATACTTTGTAGGGTAAAACCTGATTATTTCTAGTAACGACTATCCCCCATACTATGGTAGAATACGCCTAGAACTACGCCAGATAACTATTTCAATATAAAAAGGGGGTTATATGGGGACCACCCCTAAAGGGGGCAAATATTAATAATAAATTTAATAATTATTGTGAGGGAGGTTGGACACCATATACTACTAAAAATACCAAATTACAGCGAATTCGCTTAAAAAAAAAACGTGCTCCAGAACCCCAAAATACCGAAAATTCGGGGTACTCTATATGGGTAAAAAAAATTGACCCAATTGGGAGGGCTGTCATATGGTGACTACCAGACATATATTTATAATATTTAGGGGAAAAAATTGGTACCCAATAATAGCCCAATGTACAAAATTTCATCGAATTCGGTTGAAAAATGCGCTCTAGAACCCCCAAAATACCGAATATTGGGAAGTACCGTAATATTAATGATTTCTGGTACGGAAATGAGCTATACAATGAAAACACAAAATACTAAATTACAGCCAAGTCTGTTGAACAAGTGTCCAAATCCCCAAAATACGGAATATTGAAGGTCTCGTTATATGGGGACTACACCAAGACGAGGACCGATATATTCCTCATCAGGCATATTGGGCTATGTGGCTTTACAAATGTCGTACGTTTATAACTTGTATTTATTCCGCCCTGATGCGAAACTTGCATATGCGAATTAAATTCAAATTTGTCAAAGTTCGACATTTGTCTTCAATCTAGAAACAGTCCTTTTCAAAGCAGATTTTTGTTGTAGCGATGGATAATTAATCCACACACCTACAATTGATTCCTGGTATACACATGTTTTTGCGCAACCGTTTTGGAAGTGTTGATGGCTCAGAACGTTAATAGCCCATAGCCCAATATGCCTGATGAGCCGCATAAACAACGGCGAAACGCGTCGCATAATGGTGGGTACGTAGGTTCTTCTCCTGTCTTTCCTTTTCATTGCCAAACTTAGATCATCGAGCTCAACTCGAAAGAGTATAAATAAGCACTTAAAATTACTTTCAAATGATCACTGCCCTTACAAGGCAAAATTCAAATAACAAAAATTTTTCAAGGACTATAAAAAACATGTTTTTTTAATTGTTCTATGTTGATTTCTAAACTCAATTACATTCTTGCCTATTCGCTGTGTGCTTCTAGTGGTACCTTCGACTGCAGATGCCAAAGAACCAGTGTTTGCATTTGTGTGAAAGCAAGTAGTCGAAGGCCCGTAGAGTAAAGTAGTTCCACATGGGTAGTGATTTCTACGATACTGTTTAAGTATGGATTTTTAATAAGAAGCCGGAATTGTTTTAAAAAAATATTTTCTGGGACTAAAATAAGCGTGTTTTAATTAAATATTTTTTCAAGGCCAAAAAGTAGCGTGGATTTTAAAATTATTTTTGGCAAGAACTATAAGAATTATTGGGGGGGGGGGGGGTGGTTTCCAAGGACTATCGCTTCATATATGTATTTATTATAAAAGTCGGCACCATCTGATGCCGGTTCTTTCTTTGTGGCACTATATTTTTTTTGTCCTTACAAATTTCCAATTCAATGACTCAGACAAACATTTCCATGTTAATGTCTTAGATGTGTTGGCTGTATTAACATTTTTCAGCTTTTTCACACAACAGCATTCATTTGAATTTTTATTTTGTATCATTTTTTCTTTCCCATCTTTTTTTCATTCATTATTTTCTATCATTTTTACTTTTCTGAGATAAGAAATTTTTAAAAAATTATCTTAAATATTCAAGTCATGTACGTACATTGATCGAAATGAATATGGGCTTAAGAAATAGCTTTATGTATGTGTGTGTGGTCTTATGGGATCATCACTATTCATATTTTTTTTCCTTTTTGTCATTTTGTTTTCAATTTAAAAAATGTCTTCGAATTAAGAAAAATACGAACATTTTGTATAACTTGTGAACTAAATTATTCATAGAGAATAATTGGAGATAAGTTGAGGAGGATGTCAGAAGAAATACAAGAAAAGATTTTGATAATATTTAGGAAAATTATATTGTGAATAAATTTGTATTCCTTTGGCGTCAAAGCATAAAGTTTTGCAAAAATAATTTACATTGGATTTCTATTTGTGTGGATTAAAAATATTTGAATTTTTATGGCCAACCGTGGATTTATTAAAGAATAAAGCCAAAAAAGAATATTTTCCAAGGGCCAACTGAGGCGTGGATTTATTAAAGAATATTTTCCAAGGGCCAACTGAGGCGTGGATTTATTAAAGAATATTTTTCAAGGGCCAACTGAGGCGTGGATTTATTAAAGAATATTTTTCAAGGGCCAACTGAGGCGTGGATTTATTAAAGAATATTTTTCAAGGGCCAACTGAGGCGTGGATTTATTAAAGAATATTTTTCAAGGGCCAACTGAGGCGTGGATTTATTAAAGAATATTTTTCAAGGGCCAACTGAGGCGTGGATTTATTAAAGAATATTTTTCAAGGGCCAACTGAGGCGTGGATTTATTAAAGAATATTTTCAAGGGCCAACTGAGGCGTGAATTTATTAAAGAATATTTTTCAAGGGCCAACTGAGGCGTGGATTTATTAAAGAATATTTTTCAAGGGCCAACTATTAAAGAATATTTTTCAAGGGCCAACTGAGGCGTGTTTTTATTAAAGAATATTTTTCAAGGGCCAACTGAGGCGTGGATTTATTAAAGAATATTTTTCAAGGGCCAACTGAGGCGTGGATTTATTAAAGAATATTTTTCAAGGGCCAACTGAGGCGTGGATTTATTAAAGAATATTTTCAAGGGCCAACTGAGGCGTGGATTTATTAAAGAATATTTTCAAGGGAGGCCAACTGAGGCGTGGATTTATTAAAGAATATTTTTCAAGGGCCAACTGAGGCGTGGATTTATTAAAGAATATTTTTCAAGGGCCAACTGAGGCGTGGATTTATTAAAGAATATTTTTCAAGGGCCAACTGAGGCGTGGATTTATTAAAGAATATTTTTCAAGGGCCAACTGAGGCGTGGATTTATTAAAGAATATTTTTCAAGGGCCAACTGAGGCGTGGATTTATTAAAGAATATTTTTCAAGGGCCAACTGAGGCGTGGATTTATTAAAGAATATTTTTCAAGGGCCAACTGAGGCGTGGATTTATTAAAGAATATTTTTCAAGGGCCAACTGAGGCGTGGATTTATTAAAGAATATTTTTCAAGGGCCAACTGAGGCGTGGATTTATTAAAGAATATTTTTCAAGGGCCAACTGAGGCGTGGATTTATTAAAGAATATTTTTCAAGGGCCAAGGGCCAACTGAGGCGTGGATTTATTAAAGAATATTTTTCAAGGGCCAACTGAGGCGTGGATTTATTAAAGAATATTTTTCAAGGGCCAACTGAGGCGTGGATTTATTAAAGAATATTTTTCAAGGGCCAACTGAGGCGTGGATTTATTAAAGAATATTTTTCAAGGGCCAACTGAGGCGTGGATTTATTAAAGAATATTTTTCAAGGGCCAACTGAGGCGTGGATTTATTAAAGAATATTTTTCAAGGGCCAACTGAGGCGTGGATTTATTAAAGAATATTTTTCAAGGGCCAACTGAGGCGTGGATTTATTAAAGAATATTTTTCAAGGGCCAACTGAGGCGTGGATTTATTAAAGAATATTTTTCAAGGGCCAACTGAGGCGTGGATTTATTAAAGAATATTTTTCAAGGGCCAACTGAGGCGTGGATTTATTAAAGAATATTTTTCAAGGGCCAACTGAGGCGTGGATTTATTAAAGAATATTTTTCAAGGGCCAACTGAGGCGTGGATTTATTAAAGAATATTTTTAAAGAATATTTTTCAAGGGCCAACTGAGGCGTGGATTTATTAAAGAATATTTTTCAAGGGCCAACTGAGGCGTGGATTTATTAAAGAATATTTTTCAAGGGCCAACTGAGGCGTGGATTTATTAAAGAATATTTTTCAAGGGCCAACTGAGGCGTGGGATTTTTATTAAAGAATATTTTTCAAGGGCCAACTGAGGCGTGGATTTATTAAAGAATATTTTTCAAGGGCCAACTGAGGCGTGGATTTATTAAAGAATATTTTTCAAGGGCCAACTGAGGCGTGGATTTATTAAAGAATATTTTTCAAGGGCCAACTGAGGCGTGGATTTATTAAAGAATATTTTTCAAGGGCCAACTGAGGCGTGGATTTATTAAAGAATATTTTTTCAAGGGCGTGGATTTATTAAAGAATATTTTTCAAGGGCCAACTGAGGCGTGGATTTATTAAAGAATATTTTTCAAGGGCCAACTGAGGCGTGGATTTATTAAAGAATATTTTTCAAGGGCCAACTGAGGCGTGGTTATTAAAGAATATTTTTCAAGGGCCAACTGAGGCGTGGATTTATTAAAGAATATTTTTCAAGGGCCAACTGAGGCGTGGATTTATTAAAGAATATTTTTCAAGGGCCAACTGAGGCGTGGATTTATTAAAGAATATTTTTCAAGGGCCAACTGAGGCGTGGATTTATTAAAGAATATTTTCAAGGGCCAACTGAGGCGTGGATTTATTAAAGAATATTTTTCAAGGGCCAACTGAGGCGTGGATTTATTAAAGAATATTTTCCAAGGGCCAACTGAGGCGTGGGTTTTTTAAAGAATTTATTTATTTTTCAAGGGCCAACTGAGGCGTGGATTTATTAAAGAATATTTTTCAAGGGCCAACTGAGGCGTGGATTTATTAAAGAATATTTTCAAGGGCCAACTGAGGCGTGGATTTTTTAAAGAATATTTTTCAAGGGCCAACTGAGGCGTGGATTTATTAAAGAATATTTTTCAAGGGCCAACTGAGGCGTGGATTTATTAAAGAATATGTTTCAAGGGCCAACTGAGGCGTGGATTTTTTAAAGAATATTTTTCAAGGGCCAACTGAGGCGTGGATTTAAAAGAATATTTTCCAATATTATGCCTGGATTTTTTAAAGAATATTCTCCAAATGACAATTATCTGTCTTTTGTTGATGGCAACTCCGTTGTAAAAACAACTGACACCATGCGAAAATAAACGAACCGAAATGAAAACAAAGAAAACATAGAAATTCCAAAAGAAGGGTTAGTTCTCGATGGATGATTGTAGGATGACAAAAGGATTTTGGGGGAAGGGATGTGGAAATGAAGTTTTGTTTATTGAATGAAAAAAAAATGGAACATAAACATCCATCTAGATATGTATGTGCGATACATTCACATAAAGTGCGGAGGGTTGATAAAATCTTAAAACCCCAACTTTTTTTTGATAGATTATCGATTTAAATGCATGAAAGATAAATAGTGGAGGACAATTCAATAACAAGAATACGAATATCATTCAAATGTAATGTTCTATAAAAACGACATTGAAAATTGTATACATTTATTCCAATTCATCACAAATAGATATTTATTTAGCAGATAAACGATGTTTTGATGAATGGTCTGGAGATTATAACAAAACATTGCAGTAGAGGATAAAGAATGTTTTACCCAGTTCGTTGTATGTGTAAGATGTAACATCGTCTTGTTTAAAGTAAGAGTTGCCTAGATCAATACCACGCGACTACGACCATGTTGATTGAACCTAATTTTCGAAAAATTGAAATCCTATAACCCTACCGTATCATGAACAATAACCTTAGGGGTTATCAATCCCCAGATGCGACAGACAAGATGATTTTTTGATAGAATTCCGGATTGTTTTTAATGCTGACCTGTTTGAGGTATATAGGGAACCATAAATATTGTAATTCATTCCAATGTAAAAACAAATTGTCAACCTTTTTGTTAATACCAGCCATGTTCACCATTAGGATGCTTCATCGTCATAAGAATCATTCTGATCTAGTAACTTATGTAACATTTTACAATGTAAACTCCATCGTTCCTGTAGCCGTTCTAGTCATACACTTAGTTTCATAGTTCCTTTTAGTTCAAACGTTCAGTCCGTTAATTCGGTCAATGAACGAGGATCAAAGGAACATGGCGAACGAGAGCATAAAGGAACGCTTGGAACAATAGAAACCTGATGAACGAAAGAACCAAAGCTAGTACATATCGTTCTTTTTGCGGAATAGTTCATTTAAACTAATTCGTTCGCGACACATCCCAACAAATCTGATGGTTACGCTTCTCTAAATATAATTTTTTACCCATGCTTCTGAAATTTCATCGATATAAATTCGAATGATATTTGCAAATGTCAACAGCTCCTGTGCGGTATGTTTTTTCGAATCATATTTTCCCGGAGTAAAAAAAGTGTTACTCCATATCATTCAAATTTTGTTATTTTACACAAAAAAAGTGTTGGTTTATGTGAACCGCTAAATATTACCCTTTATTAACATGACAGCCATTCGAATTTTTTTGTCAGATCGCCCCCCCCATTAAAAATTTCCGATGTTCGCTTATAGTTGTGGCTA
>NW_026889031.1:0-12290 GCF_032173495.1 Musca vetustissima
GCTCAGTTTGGTATATTGGATATATATCGCTGAAAATAGGTCTCGGAACGTGGGCAATTCAGTATATTCTCCTTTGAATGTAGCTGTGTCGCACGGCGGTAATCTGGACACTGACGTAAATTCAGGCGATATTCCTGACTCCTTTTTTGTTTTGTTTTCCATTTGTTTATACTTGATTGTCTGAATTTCCTCGTTTAGTGAACTTCAAGAAGCTTCATAACCTTCCATGGCCTCTCTGTAACGAGTCCTTCTGAATTTCCTCGTTTAGTGAACTTAAAGAAGCTTTATAACCTTCTACCTCAGTAACGAGTCCTTCCGTAAAATCCAAAAGATCTGTGACGCAATTCTTGAATTTTTCACATTTGATCTTACCCATGGTTAATTATGAGTCTTGTATTTCTTTAAAAAATTTTGAAATGACCAAAATTTTGAAAATTTTGAATTTAAGTAGACGCTTTTCCTTCACAAATTAAAAAAAAACATTATCCCTGATGATGATTGTCGATGACAATCGAAATATCGGAAGAATAAAAAACTAAATAAAAACAAAAACAAAAGTTTTTCATTGACCTTTAGCCGAAACATCATCAAAAACATTAACAATTTGCCAGGTCAACTATAAATATCAACAGCATTAATTTTTTTCTACAAAAATTAATTTGCCAATTTCCAATTTCGGATTGGAAAATTTAGAAATTTCGCAAATAAAATGTGGTTAGATTTTTCACAGCCAAGTAATTTCGGGTCTGTTGAAGAGAAATTCCAACAAAAGAGCAAATATTTTTTCTTTAATTCGGTATTGAGGATACAACAATATAAATTTTTAAAACAACTAAGAAATTAGTAAATGTTTGTAACAATTAACATACATTTGAGAACGCAAATAATTTTTTGTTTGTAACAATTTAGAGAAGAATTATGTGTCAAGTTGAATTTATGAGGATTTAATATTTTCAGAGCAATTTGGGTTAACGAATAATTTTTTTCCAAAAAATTTATAAATCTGTATAATTTGAACCAAAATTAGACATAAATAAAATTACAGATAAATAAAAAATTTTGTCTGTCCAAATTAAGACACCCTTTGCGAGCGAATTTAATCTTATTTAAATTGCTTACAGTAATTTCCATAAAGTGTTCCAAGCAATATGGCGTTAATAAATGTGTGCTTTCGAAAATATGTGTGTATGTGTAATTTTCCAAATGTACAAAAATATTTTTTTCCAAAATTTCCAAAAATGTGTATATATTTTGCTAAAGCTTCAAATTTAAAAAAAAAAATCCAAATGTTTTCCACAAATTCCAATTATTTTCCAAAAAATGTTTCCAAAACTTTGTCAAAAAGAGTTTTCCAAATATTTTCCAAAATGTTCTAAGATTTTTTTCCAAATATGTTCAAGGAGTTCCAATAATTTTCCAAAATTTTCACAAGAATTTTCCAAAAATTCCAAAGAATTAAAATGTATTTTTTCCAAAAAGTTTTAGTATCTTTCCACAATATTTCTAATATTTTTTCCCAGTAATTTGTCAAATTTTCAAAAAAATTCCATACCAAAATGGCGGATTGAGTCCTTTATAAATGCAATTTTTGCAGGTTGTATGTAGGTAAAGGGTCTCGCATATGGATATAAGAATCTAAATATTTTGATTTTTTTACCATAGGATGCACGAGGGTCCAAGAATAAGTTTTTTCCATTTTGTGTCTCTCCGGTGTATTCTTCAAAATATTTGTCTTTATAAAAAGTGTCAAATTATTTTTAATTTCGAAACAACGAAATGCAAGGGTCCATAAAATATGTCTTCCCGCATCGTTTTTCCAGGTTCTTGATAAAATTTCAGGTGGGTACTCACTTTGATGCTTTTGTATGGGGTTTGAGTCTCTTTGTTGGGTTTTGGGTTGCTTATGTCTGTCCGTCCGGTTTCCTTTTTCCAGGTTATGTAGTTTGGTTTGTTGTTGTACCAAACAGTGATCGCGTTTATTTTTGTTGTTGTAGTTTGTAGAAATCGTTTTGTTGCGTTATGCTCAATGTTCACCATTTTTTTTTGAATTTGTTAATTTATTTATGCTTTGTTTATCAATTTCTATTCACTTTGTTTCACTGTTTTTGTTGTATTTTTTAATTCTTATATTTTTTCAAAAATTGTTTCTAAAATAAAAAATCTTTTTTCCAAATTTTCAAAATGTTTTTCATTTTAATAGATTTTTTACTCAAATTTATTTCTTTAGTTTACAAATTTGTTGTTTAATTTTTGTTTTCCGTTTTTTTTCCAAAATTATTTGAAATTTGTTTCCAATTTATATGCACAACGTTTTGTTTTAATTTTCTTAATTATTTTTATCTTTTCCAAAAAATGTTTGCAATTTTTCATTTTTTTTTTTCAATTTATTATTTCTGAATTTTTTTTTCCAAAAGTTTTTTGCTTTTTTTCAAATTTGTTTTAAAAAAATTGTGTTTTTTCTATTTTCTAATTTTTCAACAAATTTTAACCAAATTTTTTCCACAAAAATTTGTTTTTTATTTATTTTTTTATGTTTAGAATTATAATATAATATTCACAGGTAAGTATATTTAAAGGTAAGTATATTCAAAGGTAAGTATTATTCAAAGGTAAGTATTAAATTTATTATATTTAGAGGTAGGTATACATTTTCACTTTAAAATTAACTTTTTTCTCTTTAAACTATTTAACTTAGGCTGACGTCAGAGTGCAAGCGAGAAGCGATGCGATACTACATGCTATAATAGTTCATGCTACTTCAATGCTATAGTATGGCAGAGTGAGTGCTATAGAGAGAAAAGCGTGTTGTTGCTTTACATCGCCTATTTCGGTTGTAAACTGGTGTTTATTGACTCAAGAAGGATTCAGACGAAGAATTTTTCATATCGCAAAATATTTTCAAAATAATTTTTAAAAGAAAATTTATGAAATGAAAATTTTCCAAATTATTTTATTATTATTTAATTAAATTTGGACTTGAGTCCACAAAAATACCGACAGATTGTTTCATGCCATTAAAATTCGATAAGATGCAAAGGAACGATGCCAAAAACCGATCAATAACGGTAAATAAAAATAATAAACAAAGAAACTCAAACAGAGCCAAAGCGAGCTCTTGCTATAAACCATTGCACAACACGCTTTATCGCTTGCACTCGCTTTGTCTCGCTTGTAGCGTAGCATCCACTCTGACAGCTTTTTCGCTATGCCATAAGAAAACACACGCAGAGGTTTATAGCGTCTTCTAGCGGCATATCATAGCATCTCTCGCGCGCACTCTGACGTCAGCCTTAGGTGACTTCACTTTCAACACGGCGGGGGTATAGCAACGCTCGCTTTTAACTTTCAAACTTCGATTGATTTCTTCTTTTTTCTTAACGTCACAGCTAGCCTGTTTCTAACTGTGACGTTTCCAGTGCTGAATGGAATTAGACAAAAATGAAGAAAAAAACAACAACACACGTTGCATTTTTAATGCATGTGTGTGTTTGTTTTCTCATTTTTGGCATCCCGCTATGTTACAGTGATGTGAATTTTTTGCACATACATTCTAGGTCAAATTTATAGCATACCGAATTTGTGTTTTTTGGTACATTCATGTACACGTGGTGTTACTGCACTCGAATGTTGAAAGAAAAGAATGACTTGATACAGCCGATAATAGAACAGAGCCCTGAACTGAAATTTTGTTCTAAAAGTCTCCACTATTAAACCAAATACATTGAACAATAATCACACACCCACACTTCAGGTTGGACTTAGTTAAAGCAACTTTACCATCCCCTCTGACATGCCTTCGCGGTCGAACATTTTTAGAACACAGTTGCTGCTAGCTATGTTCTTGGAGGCTGATAAGAGTATCCAATAAACAGAAAGAAGAATTAAAAAATTGTATTGTCCGAATGCAATATGCCCTGCAGTGCCCATGATGGTTTGAAAACCAAATATGCAAAGACGTAATGTCAAACTGTATGTACAACAGAAAAAAAAATAAAAAATCTTAAAAAATGGTTGTTAATTTACTGAGATAGACCATCATAGCTATTAAAACACAGATAAAAAATATATGAAAAAAACTACCGCTTGGGCCAAGGATTGAACTTGGGTTCCACTATTAGAACTTCAGAAGCTTACCCACTAAGCTCCTGCAGGCCTAACAAGAACTTGTCAATGAATATGCCGAAGCCTTGAACCAAGTACAAGAGTTCTTGTAATAGTTTTCGCTGTTCTCATACGCATTTAGGATCACTTTGTTCTGTTTCAAGAGAACCAAGGAATAGATTCACTTACTTCCTAAGAAGCAATCTAAAATGTTAATAACATTCTGTAACTACAGCATCGCTCATTTGCTGTTATCCGTTATCAAACGAAAAAGCGATATGTAAATTACTACATATTCTACCATAGCATAGGGGAAAGTCGTTACTCGAAATAGTCAGTTTACCCTACAAATTATGGAATTCCGCTCTCTAAGGAAATTGTAATAAAAAAACTGGATCCTGACGAAAATCAAATGTATCGGCCTGCATTTATGCATCTCACCCTTATAGTTATACCTCCTGAAGGAAAAAATTGAGACAGAAAACACAAATATTGGGTTCGAAATTGACATATATCGGTCATTAATTAGGCTAGCCCTCATATAACTATATCCCCAAATATTCGCTAAATCCTACAGTATGTAATCTAACTTTGTAATCTAAATTACTCAAGTTTGAGGATTGTAAATTCTACCATGCGTTTGGGGGTTTCGTTAAATATTGCTGATATTTGTATTTAGTGTATAATCGGTAGAACAATAATCTGCATTTAGGCCTGACCCCTCTGTGGGAGGTATCAGATGGAGTGGATAGTCCCCATCTTCGAACTTGAACTAAGTTTGGAAAAAAATAAGTTGGGCAAAGTTTGGATGAAATCAAAATATTCTGAAACAAATTTGGTCCAAAGAACATGGTGTCTAGAACCAATATTTCGATGAGGCTCATTTTCCCCATGTCAAAGTTTTTACCCTCATTAGGCATAAGACTGAGTGTATAATTGTCCATTAAAAAAAATTTGTACCGTGATTTACATAATCGGTTTGTAGAAATGTCGGTATGAGTAATTTTTTGGTATTTTCCCTATATTTTCATTTCAAGTACCTGTAAGTATATCTATGGTGGAAGGCCGGGCCGAACATAAAGCTCACAAAGCAATATCACTTACACGCACATATATATTTAAATATATTTATGATAGGCACTTAAATATTTTATGATCTATACACTGTGTAAATTATGTTCATAAATTTTATGAACACAAGTAACTCTAATGGGTCCATTATGTTGCGATTTCAACTGGCAACGCCACTGAAATAAAACTTAACATTTTGAATATTAGTTTTTCTCAGTTGCTCTCGATAATACAGCTTTGACACTTCTGCAACTAGAAATATTGTAAACAACCAACAAAATTAAAAAGAATACTTCAGAAAAACAAATTTTAAATGATGATAAGCTCATTGGAACTATTTTGATGAAAATGATGTGCAAGGCGTATCGTCTATTAGAAGGCGTTTAATAGATAAATCCAATAGAACTAGCATTCGTACTGTGAGTCGATGTTTATGGTTAGAGAAATGTTCAATAAACTGGTTATTTTAGCTTTTAGGCGTATTTTCGGCTACCAGAAAAAATGTAGTTGTGTACTTAGTTGACGCATTAAACCGAAAAGCCCGACAGTCAAAAGCAATTCCTCGTCTCCTAAAAGTGTGTGAAACTCTGAGGTCTCTTTTTCGGAGACCACGACTTCATCTTTGGCAAAGCTCAATCAACAATGTCGGTGTTTTTGACCGAATTTGTCCGGATAGAGGAAAAACTGTGTAACTGATTGTTTCCAAATTAACAGATGAGGAAGAAGGGGAAAAATATTTTTTATTCGAAAACAAAGTTCTCGTGTGTTGTCGGATGTATATGTATATATGGCATACACGTACATATCATGGTCACAAAAGAGGATTTTCGCCATTTTGTTCACGCGATTTCCATTCATGGTGGAAATCAGCCTCGTAGCCTTCTTATCCATATTTGGTTCTCTAAAATTATGCGTATTGCTATCAATCGTTTCATCTTCTTGAGACTTCATGGTCGCTCTTTTTTGAAAAAAAGTTACTCGAGCCACTCGATATGAAGTTGTTTACGAATTCAGCGTGTCATATCGTCAAAGGTTTTGTATATGTCTTCGTCTGCTTTTAAATTAAAGCAGTTTCTTAGAAGTCACTCCTCCTTTGTGTTCTGCTTCCTTTTGGCATCTCATTCTCGTTTTTGCGTTGTCGCGTTTGTCATATGACAGAATTTGTTCTTAGTTCGCACAGAGGCTTGCTTAATTCTATATCCCTTTCGATACTGTTCAACTTGCATCGGGCCATCAATCTAGTCGCTCTTCCTCGTTCGTCACATTAACAAATAATAGTCGATTCCCCTCTAAGTCTTATCAATAGACTTCACTGGTTAACATTTCTAATAGTTACTCCAATTACAAACTCACTGGAGGAATCAATCAAAACAATTCAGTTTTATTAATTCGTCGTGCTCCATCATGAGCAATCATACTAGGTCCAACAAGGAATTGTTCGTCGACCAGATACAAAATTAGTTGTAAATTGTAAAGAATAACTTCATCGTGTATTCTTTTTGTCAAAATAGTCGAAAAATAAATAATTTAAATTGAATTATATACGCACCAGCTCCATAAAACTGAACTACTATACCTGTCGATGCATTTTATTCACAATGCAAATACTAACCTAGAATAAGTCGCGATTTAGTCTAATTCATGTTGCATTGCATTGTAGCGCTGCAAGGTGGGCGGCAATGTTTAGGTTCGATACATTGTTTACGACAATGTATATGTTCGATATGTTGTTCACCCCTTCCGTAGCATACCAATTATTATTCACATAAATTGGCCACTCATTTGAGTCAATGGGGGAATCTTCTCTGCACTCTCTTCTAGGAGTCACATTCGCCTGGTTCGGATTGTAGGAGAGAGTATCCGCTCTTTCCTACGCTATCTCCTGGAAGTCACATTCGCTCAGTTCGGATGCAGAGAGGACTTTCCAGTGCTACGGCCGTCGATGTGATCTCGACCTTGTTTACGCTACATTTGCTCACCGCGACTCACTTGCATTCTAACTTTCGTCGTTTAAACTTGCATTCTAACTTTCGTTGTTTAAACTTGCTTTCTAACTTTCGTTGCTAAAACTTGCAATCTTGCTTTCGATCGAACACGCACGCATTAAGGTAAAGTTTTGTTTCATTCGAAACTCATTAACTTGCCAAATAAAGTTTGAAAATACACTTAACCCAAACCTTGTTTTATTGTGTTTTTCTCTTTTTGGTTTTTCTCTCCCTCCTCGGTGTCACGCCAACGGTAATTTTAACCATTATTCCAACCAAATTTTTGTTATTTTTGCTAAACACGACTAAACAGCAACCAGAACTAAATGGTTACCGAAAAATTAAATTTGAAGCAACTGAAGGTGACAATAGTTGCCATCCATAATTCAAATTTGTCAATGCCACTTAACCATGATTTCCATCCGTAATCGTCCCATTAGTTTACCTATTGTGGAGAGTATTCAAAGTTCAGCCCAGCCGAACTTAAGTTCTTTGCAATTTTACTATTAATTTTTCCTTGGTAGTTTGTACCAAACTTCAATAGTGTTGGCTGGTTATTTCAGATATCATATGTATTTTGTTTTTGCAAATTAGTCAGGATGAATCCCAGTTTGTTGAATTTATAAAAAAAACTATTTATTAGTGAGAAATGTATGGCATTGTTCGCCGAGAGGTTAAACGCCAACACCACTGCAGTTGTAGACGCAGGCACGGTCAAACTGTTGCTTTAACTAACAATACCAACAACATCATTATGTGCATTCGTCGCAAAGTGATGACACATAGCAGTGAGAAAAGTATTGTAGTTTTCTGCAAATTCCTTGTTAGCCACGAAGACTGGCTCCAACGAATTTCTCATTGAGGTGGTATCGCTGTTAACGTATGTACTTCGATTTATTACAAGAGATATTTGGGTAAGGAAGGTGTTTTTGTAAAGAAGCTATAAATAGCTTCTGGGGAGAATGTCCCAACAAAAAACTAAGGGAACTGATGTATTCCCTGTCTTACTACTCGGCGGCTAACGATATACATTCCCCTCTAATAAATAGTTGTTTGTTTTAAACAACAAAGTGGGTTTCATTCTAACTATTTTGTTGTACCAAGCTGCTTCAAATATTTAATACTTACGTAGTAAACTAAAAAATATTATTTGTTCTTTGGAAATGTAATCATAAAATTGCGTTTTCCCTTGAGCAATCACAAGCAATCCGTGGCCTTTTAATAATATATATATATATATATAATACATATATAATATATTTTGCAAATGTTAGTGTTTTTACGAATGGTGGGTACGATAACACAAAAATTAATAATCCAATCGGCTCCAAATTTGGACTCGTTTTTCTGGGAGGGTAAAGCTATCGTATGAATTAGGATAAAGCCAATCGGTGAATAACTTCTTTATTATACCCTTCACCATAGGTGGTCCTCTTGCATAGCCCCCTTGTAGTTGGGTTTGGTCGGTTGCACCGGGTGGTGGTGGGTTGGTGCGCCGGTGTTGATGGAGAGCTGCAGTTGTTGTTGCTGCTGTGGTCTACTGCCGTTCAGCATCGTGGGATGTTCGCGGTCTGTCTACTTTGCGGGATTCACTTCCGCATTTGTGGATGTTGTGAAGGGTGGCCGTGAGGGCAGCTTTGTTGATTGTTTGTGTTGTGATGTTCGATGCAGCGGTCCTTTGGCCCCTTTGTGGAGTTCGTGAGGACAGCATATTAATTGTCTGTGTTATGTGTATTTGTTCGACGTCGCCACTGCTTGGGGCAAGGTTTTTCCTTGTCACCTGCGGTTTTTGATTTCTGTCGTATTTTTGCTTTGGGATACCAGCCCGGACTTGCGTCGAACTGGGAGAGGCTTCGGTCTCGAGCCTGAGCCGAAGTTTTTCCGTACCGCGTGTGTCAGGTGCCCCTGGATCTGTTGATCCAGCCTGACAGTTGGTGGGGGCCCCTGGGGAGCTTCGCGGGAGTTGTGGTTTCACCCCTCACCAAATGGGAGAGTACGCATTCTGCATGCTCTCCACCAGCGCACCATCACTTCGGTGCTGGTGCGCTGGTGGGCGCATATCCGCCTGTGTCTCAGCCACTGTGAGGTAGGCCAATAGGCAGATACTCACACAAAACACTTGAAGATACCCTCCAGCAAAGTATGAAGGGTATATTAATTTTGTCATTCCGTAATGACAAATGATCAAAATATTCATTTCCGACCCTATAAAGTATATGGGCAAAATTGCCAATTTTTTAACATAGCTGAAGCCGAGGTTCACCCCATTATAACTCGAGAATTACGTAGGTATATGAAAAAAAGAATAGTTTTGGGTTTGGGATATTGACTTCCAAACTTTATTTGGGTGGAAGCTGTGTTTACTTTAATGTGAAAAAATGTGTAAAGACAGGTTGAGGCGAACCAAGTTTTTATGTTCTCTATCGATATATTTCAAATTAATCATTGTTGTCCGCATTGTAACATTCTGCTATGTTGCAAACTTAATAAAGAAAAGGTTTTATTTGTGTGTATGGAATTCATTTCTTTTTTCCTTATATTATTCAATTAATTTTTCTTTTTTTTTCAAAACAAAACTTATATTCTAAAAATTGTTTTGTTCGACGAGCAGGGTCGTGCAATGGCTCGTCAAGACCTAACCCGTAACTTTTTTATTATTTTAAACAAAGGACTCGCCGAGTCGTGCAGATAAGCAATGGAAGATTGCCCATCGCGTGTTATATAAATACTATAAGTAATAATAAGTAAGTAATAACCCAACCAAAAATGGTGAGCTGGGCTCATGGGAAACCAGGGCTCGAATAAGTCTGGTGCTTTACAATTTTGGATAGTGAGTGAGTGATGAACCAGCAGGAGAAACCTACGCTTACGTAGGTTTTTCGATGGTTGGGTTGACTGGGAGCCGAAAACATTATTGTCGGGAGAAGACTGGTGGAGCAATATATGATGCTCCTTTTTGCATTTTTTGCGCCTGTAGCGACTAGAACAATCGCGGATAATGCGATTAGTTGCCAAACAATTCCCACTGCATTTGTGAAAAGCCATCACCCTCAGCATTCTCTCAACACGCATTGATTAAAACTTTTTGCACTCATACTATGCACGCTTTCTTCGAACCCTGGTTCATTCGGCGGGGTGCCGAAAGAGGTGGCGACACCACCGCTTCTCCTGAAGGACCTTCAGGGGCCGTCGACGACGGATTTTTATTGTCAATTTCCTCGGATGGAGGGGCAGATTTTTGGGACCCGGACAGCCTGGTGGGAATAGCCTTGGCGTCGAGCTCCCGTTCCTGATCATACATGAGAATGTCATCTTCAAAGGTTGGGAGTACAGCAGCCATCATTCCTATATTTTCAATCTTCTGTGAAGAATAGAGGGGATGCTATAACACAGCAATGAAGATTTTAATTTGTAACTACATATAAAGCCGTAGATCGTTTCATCAATTGCCATAGCTCGATATTTCGAGACTCTATCGCGCCCATCAATAAAAATTTTTTTCAGTTTGCGAAAAAAGGAAAGAGTTTGCCCAAGACGACTCGAAATATGTGCTTTGACAATTATGGTAGCGCAACTAATTTAACAATCGGACGTCGTATAGTGCCGTTTTCCGTATATATATCTGCGACTCGTACTCGACCATCAGAACCCGGGTGCACCTCGATTATACGTCCTAATTTCCACGAAGTGGGTGGAAGGTTTTCCTGATGTACTAAAACTAAATCACCGTTTTGTAAATCGCGTTGCGGAAACTTCCATTTATATCTTTTGTGCAAGCTCTTTAAGCTCTTTACACCGAAGGCAGAGTTGTTGAGTAAGAGCTTTCAGTTTCCGGAACCGATTTACCAAGTGAAGAGGGGATTCATCTATTAATGGCTCAGGGGGAGCTAGAATCGGAGATCCAATTAGAAAATGACCTGGTGTAAGTGCTACAGTATTTTGGAGGTGGTCGTTCATGGGACACAAAGGACGAGAATTTAAACAAGAGAGTATCGTCGATAATTCTTCGAATATGAATTTTAAGTTCTTAACTTGTTTACGGAAATGAAGTTTAAAACTTTTTACAGCGGTTTCCCACAGACCACCCGTGTGGGGAGCGCCGGCAGGTGTAAATTGCCACGAAAGTTCTTGAAATTGATACTGGCAACACAAACCATGACGACATTCCTGCACTACGATTTTGAAATCTCGCTATAATTCCCTAGAAGCTCCAACGAAGTTGGTGCCGTTATCAGAGAAAATTGTTTTTGAACAGCCGCGTCGGGATATGAAACGTTGGAAGGCTGCTAAAAATGTTGTCGTACACAAATCAGAAGTAGCTTCCAGATGAATTGCTTCGTACAAAAGCAAACAAACACACATACATAATCATTCGTTATCTTTGTTAAGCGGCCGGTAAAGGATTTGAGGTCAAACTGACCAGCGAAATCAACACCAGTAGTGGTGAAAGGCCTTGTAAAAGCTACTCTTTTCGGTGGAAGAGCGGCCATAATGTGTGAGCAGGAGCGCTTCTTAAATAAATAACATGTGTTACAACGATTAACTTTTTTTTAATTAACCCTTTGAGACCCGTTTTTTCCGAAATCTTAGAACAAATTTCTGTTCACAGATTTAATGCAACTATCCTATTTAGGATCTGCACAACATTTGACATCGCTACATCCTTGCATTCGGGAGATACAGTACATTCTTTCGGAAAAATTAAAGTCCAATATCCAGAAAACCAAATGCAAAATCGAATGAAAAATCACTTTAAAGTATTCTCTATATTAATTTTTACAAGAATCAAAAATAATTCTGACGGCAGAATTGTTACAATTCTCGAACACAAAGCGATTTAAATAATTTGGACTGTATACACAAATTAGTATTGTACACAAATTTACCCTCTTCTCTATATTAAAAGGTTCATAACTTTACCAAAATTTAGAAATTTCGATATGTGCCGTCCTTAACTAGGTCTTGACTTATGAAATCCAAATAATATATATCTACAAGCTGCATATTAAATATAAGCTCTAAAACATTTTGTTGCCTGTGGGCAACATTGGGCCACAAAGGGTTAATAATGTTAGTCTTGGGATTCAATACTCGATTCTTAAGATGCGTAGCATCAATTGATTTCCACCGTGA
>NW_026889032.1:0-12117 GCF_032173495.1 Musca vetustissima
GCGTGGATTCTTTAAAGAATATTTTTAAGGACCTACACAAGGCGTGGATTTTTTAAAGAATATTTTTAAGGACCTACACAAGGCGTGGATTTTTTAAAGAATATTTTTAAGGACCTACACAAGGCGTGGATTTTTTAAAGAATATTTTTTTCAAGGACCTACACAAGGCGTGGATTTCTTAAAGAATATTTTTCAAGGACCTACACAAGGCGTTGATTTTTTAAAGAATATTTTTTCAAGAACCTACACAAGGCGTGGACTCTTTAAAGAATATTTTGGTATATACCTCATTAGTTTTTCGCAGCTACTGTAGTCGACGTTGACATAATCTTAGTATAACTTCTTCTTTTTTTTGCTTTCACACAAAATATTCACTTAACGTTCTATCATTTCCATTGTTTGTCGACTTCGACCAGTGAATATTTTTCCCCACCATTTATTCAATCATCAGCATCAAAGATGAGGACCACGTATTGTTCATCATTATCGTCATCATCGTCTTCATGATCAATATTTGTTTGTTTGTCACGACGCCTTCCCATCGTTTTGGTTTATCTGCGGAACATAAATCTCCAGCACGTAAAGTCATAAACCAAAGAACAGACGACACACCATTTTACTGTTGCTTCCTACACAACTCAAGGTGTGCAGCATGTTCGACTTTATGAGTTTTTGTGTCTCGGTACCTATCACTGAGATCTATCAATTTATTATTACGCTGGGGAGTAGTGAAACAGAAGAAAGAAAAAAATCAATTACAAATGACAACAAATTTCAATACATTTTTCTTTTTTGTTATCTCAGTTTATGATATTTTTAACTAAAGGTCTCTGTTGACATTGTGATGGTGGTTTGGAAAAGGTATGCACACGATATGTATGTAGATATGATATAAAATGTATCATTTAATTTCCATAAAGGTAGAGAGTAACCCAAATGCTGACGTCAAGAAAAAGGCCAGCATGCTGGGAGATATTTTTAGTTTGTTATTGTGTTATAATTTATGGATCTCGGATAAATTATGAAATATTATTTTTTGGATTTAAAACAGGTGACCCTTTTTATTAGAAAAGTAGAAAATCCTTACAAAAATTCGAACATATAAATAATCTCTTCTAATAATTTGTAAAATATATTTGTGTGCCACATCGTTTCATTGAAATGTACAAATTCTGTTGTATTTATTTTAATTTTAATTACTTATAATACTTATAAACACATTCACACATATTGAATACTTTCATTATTCTTCTGGCAGTAATTATTAATTTATAAGCATACATTAAAAATAATAATAATTGCAATAATATTAATCTATAGAATTATGTGTTAACATAAATTATGCCAGGACCGTTTAAAAGGGTGACATAAACTCTAACAGAGCATGGATTTATTAAAATATATTTTTTAATAAAAATATACTTTTTCAAGGTCTAACATAGGCGTGGACTTATAAAAAATATATTTTTTCGAGGCCTAACATAGACGTGAACCAATAAAAGATGATAGTATAGAGTGTATAGCACCTAGCCAATTTCAGGTCATAAAAACAATTAATCGGCTCAAGAACAATAAAACAGTAGGTGCCGACGGGTTACCAGCCGAAATATTCAAGACTGGTGGTCAGATGCTGGTCAGGCATGTACCAGCTGATTAGTACAATTTGGCTGGTTCCAATGATTGGAACCTCAGCATCCTGTGTCCCGTGCACAAAAAATGAGACAAGCCTTCTTGCCATCGCAAACAAAGTGCTATCCTGTGTGCTGTGTGAACGATTTAAGCCAATGGTCAATGACATTATTGGACCATATCAATGCGGCTTCAGACCTGGCAAATCCACCATTGACCTGATTTTCACTCTGCGCCAAATCCTGGAAAAGATCCACGAAAAACACATCGACACATACCACCTATTCGTCGACGATAAAGCCGCATTCCACAGCCCCTATCCGTTCAGAGGTGTGTAAAGCCATGTCTACGTTCGGCATTCCTCCAAAATTAATACGTCTATGCAGGATACATTTAAGTGTCACAAGGTCAGCAGGTAAAGTCGGAAAGGACCTATCGGAGCCCTTCAATACCGAACGAGGATTCAGATAAGGTGACAGTTTATCGTGTGACCTTTTTAACATCCTGCTGGAAAAGGTCATACGAGAGGCAAAGGTGAACAGAAATGGCACTCTGTACATCAGACAACACATGTTACACGCCTATGCCGATGACATCGATTTAATGGGTCGAAAATTGCGAGCGGTAACAGCCACCTTTAAAAAAATTCAGAAGGAGTCGGCCAAAGTGGGTCTGGCAGTAAACGGCGAGAAGACCAAGCTGATGGTATCAACGCGCAAAACGTCCAGTAGACTCGGACCAACTGTGGAACTTGAGAGCTACAGCTTGGAGGTAGTTAAAGATTTTATATACCTTGGTACCGCCATGCATCCTTACATCCTTACTCTGAATGACATCAGTTTTAAAATTCGGAGAAGAAATGTGATGGCCAGCATATGCTACTATGGTCTAAGTAAGCAGTTTAGAAACAAGGCCCCCTCCCTCCAGACCAAACTCACACTTTACAAGACGCTGATACTACCCGTGCTGAAGCATGGGTACTTGCACAAGCAGATGAGGTGGGTGTGTGAAAGAAAAATTCTCCAAAAGATCTACGGGCCGATCTGCGTCGACGGTAAATATCGGCGTCGAATGAACCACGAGCTTTACAATTTATACGCGGACATGATGTTGTGCGAATGAATGAGAATGCCCCAGTTCAAAAGGCATATAAAAGCGAGCCTACTGATGGTTCCCGTAGAAGCGGAAGGCCAAAATTTAAATGGAAATACCAAATAGAAAACAAAATCTTGGAACGTGGACCTTCAAATTGGTGAAGATGCGCACAAGACCGACGCGCTTGGAAATCTTTTTTAAGCTCGACTTATGGAACAACCGTTCTATAACAAGCCAGCTAAGTAAGTAAATACATAGACGTGCATTTATAAAAATATTTTTTCAAAGCTTGGTTTTAATTACTTTAAATTACATTAACAAAACCAAAAGCAATTTTTTTCGCTTATATTATTAATTTTTACTTTTAAAAATCTTACATTTGTAAGCAGCATCCGAATATTTTACTTACAAAATTAAATTAAAATTCTCAAACCACCAGATGCCATAACAGATTACCTGCAATCTGATGTACAGTAATTATTTATTAAAATATTCCACGCGGAATTAGGGTATGTCTAAATGCAAAATAAAAACTAATTTCTGAATATATTCGCTAAGCATGCAATGAAGAAACATCACTGAAAAACTCTCTTAGATTTCTTATTTTTATGTGTCCAAGGTTCCGCTCTAATGGAACCTGTATGATCTACCCTAATATACCTTAGAGCAGTTACAAAATCTACAATATAATAAGTAAACATAAATTTATGCTAAAGTAAAATATTTGTAATTTTTCATACAATCACTCACACCTCCACATCCAAATATTCAAGGCAACATTTCCTTGTCTTTATGCATCCTTACATCCTTACTCCGATTTATATATGCATGTTGATATATACCATATGCAAAGAACACACACTCTAAATTTATTCTAATCTAAAAATAAATATTTTCATATGCAGACATGGGGAACGATTTTGTGGTGGGTGGATATACAAATGTAAATATGAATATGTACATTACATAAATATCAGGGGTACATTTCAGGCCTACACCGCTCTGACTAACGACATATGTCGTTTTAATATGTCAGAATTAAATATGAATTTGGAAATTCTATAACATATACTTTATTCTAAAAAAAATTGAAAAAAGTATTCTTTACAAAATGGTTATGGTCCTTGAAAAAATATTCTTTAAAAAATCCACGCCTAGTTATGGTCCTTGAAAAAATATTCTTTAAAAAATCCACGCCTAGTTATGGTCCTTGAAAAAATATTCTTTAAAAAATCCACGCCTAGTTATGGTCCTTGAAAAAATATTCTTTAAAAAATCCACGCCTAGTTATGGTCCTTGAAAAAATATTCAAAAAATATTCATTAAAAAACCAAAGCCTTAGTTATGGTCCTTGAAAAAATATTCTTTAAAAAATCCACGCCTAGTTATGGTCCTTGAAAAAATATTCTTTAAAAAATCCACGCCTAGTTATGGTCCTTGAAAAAATATTCTTTAAAAAATCCACGCCTAGTAATGGTCCTTCAAAAAATATCCTTTAATAAATCCACGCCTTGTATTGGTCCTTCAAAAAATATTCTTTAAAAAATCCACGCTTTGTATTGGTCCTTGAAAAAATATTCTTTAAAAAATCCACGCCTTGTAATGGTCCTTTACAAAATCCACGCCTTGTATTGGTCCTTGAAAAAATATTCATTAAACAATCCACGCCTTGTATTGGTCCTTGAAAAAATATTCTTTAAAAATCCACGCCTTGTATTGGTCCTTGGAAAAACATTCTTTAAAAATCCACGCCCTATATTGGTCCTTGAAAAAATATTCTTTAAAAAATCCACGCCTTCTGTTGGTCCTTGAAAAAATATTCTTTAAAAAATCCACGCCTTGTATTGGTCCTTGAAAAAATATTCTTCAAAAAATCCACGCCTTATGTTGGTCCTTGAAAAAACATTCTTTAATAAATCTACGCCTCCGTTGGTCCTTGAAAAAATATTCTTTAATAAATCCACGCCTCCGTTGGTCCTTCAAAAAATATTCATTAAAAAAGCAAAGCCTTTGTTGGTCCTTGAAAAAATATTCATTAAAAAAGCAAAGCCTTTGTTGGTCCTTGAAAAAATATTCTTTAGGAAATACACACTTCGATTAGTTCCTGAAAAAATCTTCTTTAAAAAACTCACGACTTTGTTGGTCCTTGAAAAATATTCCTTAAAAAATACACGCCACTGTCCTGGAAAAGATATTCCTTAAAAATACACGCCTCTGTTAGTCCCTGAAAAAATCTTCTTTAAAAAACCCACGACTTTGTTGGCTCTTGAAATGATATTCCGTAAAAAATTCACGCTTCTATTGGTCCTTGAAAAAATATTCCTTAAAAAAATTCCCGCCTACATTTGTCCTTGAAAAAATATTCCTTAAAAAATTCACGCCCCTTTTGGTCCTTGAAAAATATTCTTTAAAAAATCAACGCCTCTGTTGGTCCTTGAAAAAATATTCGTTAAAAAATCCACGCTTCGATTGGTGTTTAAATTTTTTTTTCTAAACAAATCTGGTCCTGGGATCAGATCAATATCCATATATACCCATTTTTAAGATTCTTATCGCCTTGGCTGCATTTTAGTTTAGTTGACACAAAACCACTCTGCAGCAGGATAAGGTTTTTCTCATTTCATATTTGTTTTTGATGTCTCATATGTCTGCTTATGAATTATTTCCTTTGAATAAAATATCACTATGCACATATGTACGAGTACAACTACTACTTATGACAGTATAATGATAATGTATACGGTCCTTGTAACGCCACTTTCCGGTGTAGAAGTCCTCAAAAAAAACAACAACATTGTGGTTTTATATCTTTTGTTGGGAAACAAAACGTTACCACAACTCATGGCAAGACTGCCTGCATAGCATTTCAGCATTCAGCTGCAATATTATGTCGTTTTATTTGTTAAAACTATCCTCAAAAAAGGGCATTACACATTCAGGATGCATAATATTAACAGTTACACAGTTACTATCATCAGTGCAGCTCATGCAAGGACTATTTTCTAAGTGTTTTGCATCGGGAAGCGTTAGCGTAGCAACTGGCAAATCTCTGTAGATGACACGAATAGAATAAGCCAAGCCAAATCATATCAGCAGCTAGCGGCAGTTGTTAAGGTTTTATTTTAATGTATTTCTTTTTTTGAAACATTAGTAAAAATTGTTTAAAAAACTTACAAAAATATACTTTAAAACATCCACGACTCTGATTGTCCTTGAAAACAATTCTTGAAAAAATCCACGCCTTGTGTAGGTCCCTAAAAAATGTTCTTGAAAAAATCCACGCCTTGTGTAGGTCCTTAAAAAATATTCTTGAAAATATCCACGCCTTGTGTAGGTCCTTAAAAATATTTTTGAAAAAATCCACGCCTTGTGTAGGTCTTTAAAAAATATTTTTGAAAATATCCACGCCTTGTGTAGGTCTTAAAAAATATTCTTGAAAAAATCCACGCCTTGTGTAGGTCCTTAAAAAATATTCTTGAAAAAATCCACGCCTTGTTAGGGTCCTTAAAAATATTCATTAATAAATCCACGCCTCAGTTGGCCCTTGAAAAATATTATTTAATAAATCCACGCCTCAGTTGGCCCTTGAAAAATATTCTTTAATAAATCCACGCCACAGTTGGCCCTTGAAAAATGTTATTTAATAAATCCACGCCTTGCTAGGGTCCTTAAAAAAATTATTTAATAATTCCACGATTTGTTAGGGTCGTTGAAAAAAATATACTTTAAAAACTTTAATAATTCCACGCTTTGTGATGGTCCTTGAAAAAATATCCTTTAAAAATTCTTTTCTCTGCTGTCCCTTCAATATATATTTTTCGTTGTTGAAAATTATTTTAAAGCCTGTTAATGATTCTCATACCCCAGCCTTTCACTTAATCTTTAATTGACTCATTACAAAGAGGAGAGAGAGATGGATGGAGAGTAAATAATTACAAGTGTTCTATATACAACACATAATGTTTTGTGTATTATAATTTTAACATCATTAACCTTCATTTAATTAAATACTAAACACGCACACACTTACCCACTTTATTTATTACTTCCTTCATTTAAAATATGTAACGATTAGATGTTAAACATCAAAATATAATTAATGCTCATATTAACTACAGTCGAAGGCAGCTAAAGCAAATATTCAACATCGTTCAACCCTTTGGAAGGGGATTACGAATTTTCCACTATTGACAGAAACAGCAGCAACGACAACTCCAACATCATTCAATTTTAAAATCAACGAAGTGTATAAATTCGTTGGGTTGGCATTCGATGTGCGTGAGTGTGCGTAACACCCACACCCAGTCATATATTATTGCTACTGTAACCTTTCCGCCATTGTAAGTGTGCAGCTTGAAAAAAGGAGGGTGTACAATGAGAAATGCGGATTTACACTTCAACAATGTTTGTATATATTAAAAACCCCACAAAAAAACTCAGGTTAGACCAATTAAAGCTCTAATACGAATACTGGCATATATACAATGGGAATTAGTGGGAAATACTCTTTGAGGCCGTTATACGGGAGAGGCCTTTAACATTTTTCCATTATCACATATATATTACTTACTTAGCTGGCTTGTTACAGAACGGTTGTTCCAAAAGCCGAACTTAAAAAAGATTTCCAAGCGCGTCGGTCTTGTGCGCAAATCCACCAATTTGGAAGACCACGTTCCAAGATGTTGTTTTCTACTTGGTCTTTCCATCTAATTCGTGGCCTGCCCCTTCTACGGGAACAATCAGTAAGCTCGTTTTTATATGCCTTTTGAGCTGGGGCATTCTCATTCATCCGCACAACATGGCCTAGCCACCGTAGTCGCTGCAGCTCAATACGACTGACTATGTCGATGACCGCGTATAAATTGGGAGGTAGTCTTGCTTTTGAGTTGTTTGCTCAGACCATAGTAGCATCGGTTGGCCATCACAATCCTTCTCCGAATCTCAAAACTGATGTCATTCGTTTTATTTATGGCGGTACCAATGTATATTAAATCATTAACTACCTCGAAGCTGTAGTTCTCAAGTTCCACAGTTGGTCCGAGTCTACTGGACGTCTTGCGCGTTGATACCATCAGCTTGGTATTCTCGCCGTTTACTGCCAGACCCACTTTGACAGACTCCTTTTCAATTTGTTCAAAGGTGGATGTTACCGCTCGCAATGTTCGACCCATTATATCGATGTCATCGGCGTAGGCGAGTAACTGGTGTTGTTTGGTGTACAGAGTGCCATTTCTGTTCACCTTTGCGTCTCGTATGACCTTTTCCAGTAGGATGTTAAAAAGATCACACGACAAACTGTCATCTTGTCTGAATCCTCGTTCAGTATTGAAGGGCTCCGATAGAACCTTTCCTACTTTAACAGCTGATCTTTTGCCACTTAAAGTTATCCTGCATAGCCGTATTAATTTTGCAGGAATGCCGAACGTAGACATGGCTTTAAAAACCCCTGAGAGGATAGGGCTGTCGAATGCGGCTTTATAGTCGACAAATAGGTGGTATGTGTCGATGTGTTTTTCGTGTTCTTTTCCAGATTTTGGCGCAGAGTGAAAATCTGGTCAATATTGGATTTGCCAGCTCTGAAGCCGCATTGGTAAGGTCCAATGATGTCATTGACTATTGGCTTCATTCGTCACACAGCACACTGGATAGCACTTTATATGCGATGGGCACATATCGTCTTGTCTCCGTTTTTGCGCACGGAACACAGGATGCTGGGGTTCCAATCATTGGGCAATCATTGGGGTTCCAATGCATTCATCTAGCTAAATTGTACTAATCAGCTGGTCCATGCTCCTGACCAGCATCTGGCCACCAGTCTTGAATAGTTCGGCTGGTAACCCATCGGCTCCTGCTGCTTTGTTTTTCTTCAGCCGAATAATTGCTTTTATGACCTCATCCTGGCTAGGTGGCATACACTCTATACCATCATCGCTTATTGGTTCTGGGGTATCTTCTTCAATGCTCCTATTTGATACCCGAAGATTTTCAAAATGCTCCTTCCAGATCCTCAACACGCTGTCTGTATCTGTCACCAGGTTTCCTTATTCATCTCTACAGGAGGATGTGCCTGCACCAAAGCCTTCGGTTTGGTGTTTTACTCGTTGGTAAAATTTCCGGACTTCATTCTGACTCCTGTACATCTCGATTTGCTCAAGTGTTTCTTGTTCTTTCTTCTTTTTTCTGAAAACACGTTTCTCCTCTCTCCTTTTCACCCGATAATTCTCCATCACATTACGTGTTGCAACTGTCTGCAGGGTTGCCCTATACGCTGCATTTTTCACATCAGTAGCATTACGACACTCCTGACAGTACCATGGGTTTCTTGGTGGTGGTTTTTGGTACCTAATTGTTCTTTTTGCTGCAGTTTTTAGGGAGTGGGCAATTCTTTGCCATTGTGCTTCTATACTATTATCGGGACACGAAGTGCTTTCTTCAAGCAGATGGGTAAGTTGAGCGGAGTAGGCCTCGGCTACCTGTTGTGTTTGTAGCTTTTCGACGTCGAGTTTCCGTGTTACATTAGATCGCACGTTTGCTGCTACATTAAGATGGGTGCGTACCTTGGCTGCCACAAGGTAATGGTCCGAATCGATATTCGCTCCTCGGATCGATCGGAAGTCTAAAACACTGGATGAATGCCTTCCGTCTATTACAACATGATCAATTTGATTTCTCGTTGCTTGATCGGGAGAGATCCAGGTGGCTTTGTGTATATCGAGATGCTTGAATCTATTAAAGGTCTATATTGTGAAGGGTATCATATTGCCCGGTTCGTCCGACTGTTGTTCCTTCCTTACTGACTAAATACTTCAAATGGTTTCGTTGAAATTTTAAATATTTGTTACTACAATTAAGTTCACCGCTCGCACTCACACACACCCTTCCCCGTTAAGAGTTTTATTTATTTTTTTATTTGGTATTTGACGGTGAATTAATGCCGACCATGGTAACGGAAATATTTGCAAAAGTTTTTTCTTTAGTTTGCATTTGCACAGAGAATTCAGTCAGCATAATGTACACACAGTAACACGATGTGTGTGTGTGTGTGTACTCAACTATCTGTATAACATTAGTGTATGTTTCTATGGATACAAAATGCTACATCAACGCTAATTTACGCTATACATACATACCTCTATTTGGTTTGTCTAACAAAATAAATGAAAGCGTATCAACCAACCAACCAACCAACACACAATTAACATTTAAATAATTATTTACATAGATTACAATGTGCTGATGGGTGTGTGCGTGTGTGTGTGTGGGAAAGCATGTGAAAACCCAGTGTCAATTTGAATGGATGCAAATGTTGCAATTATGTCATACATGCTACTAGAATTAGGAGTTTATATGTATGTCAGTATGTATGTGTGTCAATATATGTAACGACTGATGATAGTTTGAAAAAAAGTTTCATTGCAAACAAATTCTGCAACTAAATTTTGTGTTTGCTTTTAAATGTCAAATAAGTTAAATACAAAGCGAATTTAAATATAGCATTGGGAGGTTATAACACCCAGAATTTGTATACCCTACACAACTATGTTGTCAGGGTATTATAGCTTTGTGCAGCCCCAAAAGTTTGTAACGCCGCGAAATATTGGTCCTAGACCCACCTTTAAGTATACCGATCGTCATATCTCGACTAGCTGAGTCGATCTAGACATGTGTGTCCGTCCGTCTGTCCATTATAATTTGTAAACACGATACAGGCCACATTTATGGACCAATCTTCACGAAATTGTAGGATGCATGTAGGATGGGTCCTGGCCAATGAAGACCCCTATTGTTTTTGGGAAAGATCGGTTAATATATAGGGGATGAAATAGACCAAATACTAATTTTTTTCATTTTTTCTGGTCGCTCCAGAGGCCGCAATAATAGCCCGAACATCGTGAAATATTGCATGGAGAAGGGGATCGGGCTAAAGAATAAGCATGCTTGTTTTGATAAAGATCGGTCAATATTTAGCGGGTCAAATTGACCCTGACTTTTGTGGAAAAATGACAAAAATTGTATTCTATAGCATATATATTTACCACTGAAGGACACAGACCCGAGAAGTTGATATTATATCCAAGAGGAGTGGTTGACCTTTAAATTAAGGCCAATTATATTGTTTTATGTACTCGGATGTGGGAGCTACACCTAAATATTTACAGGTATCTCCGTATTCGTATATTATTTAGTAACCCATTATCACTCTAGAGAGCGGAACTATAGCGCTGATCGCTTTGAAATGTTCCAAGAGGTTTAAGGCATGGTCAAGGAAAACGCCTATAATTTTCGGTGATGATCAGATAATAATTTTGGAATGAAGTGGACCGAAAACTTAATTTTTATACCCTACACAACTATGTTGTCAGGGATGGACATATACTCGAGATGTTGATAGTATGTCCAAGATGAATTGTTGGCCTTCAAATTGAAACCAATTATATGGCTTTATGTACTCCGATGCGGGATTTGTAATTAATTAAGTAAAGGTGACTATGTGCATATTATTACTATTACTCCATTAGAGAACGGAAATGTCGCGCTGATCGCTTTGAAATTGTACATGAAGTTCTGATTATGGTCAAGGACGACGCTTATAGTTTTCGGTGAAGTTAAGCTTTCATTCAGGGGGTGCAATGAACCGAAAAACTTTAATTTTGTCGGATTTTCTAGTCGCTCTAGAGGCAATTATTATATACAGAACATCATATATTTTACAAGGTGAAGGGGATCTGACCAAATACTTAGAGTGGCTGTTTAGATGATGATCGGTCAATTTTCCGAGGGTCAAATCAACCAAAACCTAAAGTGACCAATTTTTATTGTATGGACAATAGCTGTACTGAATACTCGTAATATTCGGAAAATATGTCAGTGTGAGGAAGAGATGATGTTTACTTCTAATCGGGCAAGAGGGTGCAAATATCACGAAATATTGCCCAGGCTCGGAATAAACATCCGCAGAAAATTTGAGTTCCGTGGTAGTTGTGTAGGGTATCATATGGTCGGCCCCGTCCGACTATACTGCTTCGCTCACTGGTTTAGGAATATTCTGAAAGGATAATTATGAATTTTAAATCGAACGCTTTCCAAGGACCATCACGGATTTCTTAAAGAATATTTTTTGAAACGACCATCAAGACGTGGGTTTCGTAAAGAATATTTTTTCAAAGGACCATCCAGGCGTGGAGTTTTTAAAGAAAAATTTTCCATGGACCATCAAGGCGTGGATTTCTTAAAGAATATTTTTTCAAATGATCATCAAGACGTGGATTTCTTAAAGAATATTTTTTCAAAGGCCCATATAGGCGTGGATTTTGAAAGAATATTTTTTTCAAAGACCAAAATAGGCTTGAATTTTTAAAGAATATTTTTTAAAGCGTGGATTTCTAAAGAATA